>NW_009602345.1:146165-152998 GCF_000690535.1 Cariama cristata | reverse complement strand
CCCTTGCAGTCTATGTTTATAATATGCATTGGATCAGCAGCAGCCACATCTTTTATTTCTCAGTATCAGTTGTTCCATCAGTCAGCCGGGGAGGCACTGAAGCAGTTCTTCTTTCTTCACTTGTTTTTTTTTGCCCCTGCAGTTATTTACAAAGGCATACAGAAGGTATAAGGATTATGCACCAACTATAGTGACAACCAAGGCATTAATTCTTAAGCCCTACTCTTGTTAGAGTAATTATTGGAAGAACATTGGCACCCTGCTGTTGTTTCCACTGAAATCTAGGGTGTGATGTGTGGGCATAAGACAACCCTTGGGTTTACTAGCTTGCAGAAGACAAGTCTCACGTTTTCTGTTCTGTTGGCCTGATTCATGTGTCTACAAAAGCCTCATAGTGCCCAGAATGGAGCAGCAGAAACAGTGCAAGTCAATGGAGATTGAGAGCAGGATACATGGATGTGCCCAAGTCCTGCTTTGAAAGGTGTTCAACTTTCATTGTCATTCAGCTTCAGTTAGCCTTGGAGATGTTTAGATCACCTTTGAAAACAGACCTTAGGCTCTGAAAGAAGAGATATGTTGTTGAAAATAATTGCCCTTAGTGTTTAAAAAAGAGGTCCCCTATATTTACCTGCAAAGTGTGTAAGTCAACCAAGTCAGTGCACACATAAATGCCTTTACAGGAAAGCAGATCCAGTACTGTTGTGCTTACTGCTCCAGTGTAAATGAATTTTCTTAATTGTATCCATAGATACGTTCCGAAGACGAAACTCAGGCATCTCCGGTTTTGAAAAGTTGTCTCAACTCATCATAGTATGAGAAGTCTCTCAATATGTTTCTCCTTTTAAAAAACTAAACTATATTTTAAACCAATTAATCTTCCTTCTCATATCTCAAAAAAACCTAACTCAGATGCTGATTCAAAATCCATCCCACTATTTCATGCCTACTTTCACCTTTAAACATCGCATTTCTGCTTTCAAACTGTTACATACATAACCTTTATGAAGACTGAAAGATACCTGGCATTTGAGGGGCAGCAGAGCCAGCTGGTGCATCTCGCAAATAGCATCTATGCACCTACATCTGTTTGATTATATTTTGTACTCTGTATACATAAAAATATGCACAACTTGTTTCCCTGTTATTGGTAAGAAGGCAGCTCTGAACAGTCCAGTAAAACTAAACAACTGTTATTTTTTAAGTGTACTGGAAAAGGGAGACTTTCAGGCAGTGCGGAGGGTATTCATGTGTCTGAATCAGGTTGAAAGTCAATGAGCGTTGAGGGCTGACTTTCTCTGCACACCCTCTGGTCATGGCTCCCTATGTCAAAAGCTGTCCTGGCTCCATTGGACCTTGCTTATCTGAATATCCTTAGAAGGCTGTTTGGTGAGATGTGGTGAGAGATGACTTCTCGGGTATTGTTGCTGTCTGGGCAGTTGAGTCCCTCCATATGGTCCTCTGGGCTTTATGTCTGTTTGCCTCCCTGACAGCAAACAGGTTGCATCAGTAAATGACTGATGGGTTTGTGCCTCTGTCCAAATAGGCATGTAAGGTTCAAGTTTGCCCCACTGCTCCGTGCTGTGGGGAATCTCACTCCAGGAATGGCCTGCTGGTGGCCATGAGTGGAGAAGCCCTTGGTCTGTATGGGGCAGACCCTGCTGCTTTGCCCTTCTAGCACAGAAGAGGACACAAATGAGAGAGAGAGAGGGGGGCTTTGACCTGGAGTAGCTGATGACAACGACTGATTTTGCCTGCTCTTTGTGGGCTTGTGGGGCACCAGGGAGCAGCAGGTTGTACAACGAGGTGGTCACTCTTCCTGGGGCAGCTTGCTCCTCCGCTCCAAATAGAAGTGTACAAGCAAATACCTGGTGTCTCTCTAATACCAGGTCACCTGAAAGGACTGACCCATCCAATGAATTTCCTATAAGGAATCCCAGTTTCCATAGAGATCCTCAATTTTACATCTTAGTGATGCCAAAGGAATCAGAAAGAGCTGGCTTGTATTGTGCATTTCAGACCTTTCATCCCTTGATAAAACTGAATGTTAGAATAGAAGAGAATAGAATAGAACAGAACAGAACAGAACTACACTGTTTCAGTTGGAAGGGACCTACAATGATCATGTAGTCCAAATCGAGTCCATGTTAATGTCAACATGTCTGTATCACAAAGGGAGAATCTCATTAATGAATTTCTCATGGCCTTGTTGGGACAGGGAAGTTTCCAGACCACTGATCCTTGTGATGAAGCAGCTTCTATCTCTCAACCCAGAAAGCTCTGCAATTTGTTAGTGTGGAAAACTGGCACCTTAGCAACCACTCGGAGTACCCCACAGCCCAAAACTGCCTACTCCTGTAGATACAACACCTCATGGTGAGGTTTCACATGACAATGCTGTCTGACTCTTTCCACCAAACTGCACGGACACACAGGTGCTCAGCTTTGGGTTGGATTTTCTGGAGAAGAACGGTTAGGAAGCACCCTCTTCCCTGCTGCTGGCAGATGAGGACCCCAGCAAGGTCCTACCAGCCACCCAGAGCCTGGGTGCTTGATGGGGCTGTCTGACCACATCACCGACTAATGCTAATATCTGCATTGATGTAGTCAAGGTCTCAGTTAGATAAACTTGTGTGGTTGCCCAGAAATGTTGGGAAGGAGCTAATCTAGCTGGCAGATTAAAGACACTTCTGCAACTGGAACTGCTACCAACCAGCTGGCCAGACCCCTGGGAAAAATCACATAAGACAACAAACTTGTCCTTTATTAATAAATGCCAGGTGACAGCCAGATAGTGAGGCAGAAGCTTGCTTAATTTGTTGCTCATGTTTCCTCTTGAAAGTGACAGCAACTTCTTCTTTCGCTGGTGTAAAACAACCATGAACTGAAGATTAAAGCATTTGATCAAATTTCTTTGTTTATTTTCCCTGGTTTAGGGCCAATACTAACCTTGAAACTCTCAGATTTAACTAATTAGAAGTGCTATGCAGGGAGTGGGAGAATAGGAACTGGAGCAGCCTGGAGCCCAAACCAGCTGCTGGCAAGCTCCTCACCTCTGCCGGGATCCCATAGCTGAATATGAGGCAGACAGGACTCCTTCCTCCCTGATCTCTCTCCTCTTCCTCACCAACTTCAGGAGAGGGGATGTCTCTGCATGCCCAGAGACGCAGGGCTGGCTTTGGCCAGAGGCAGCTCAGCTTCTCCTCCCAAGGTAGCTCCCAGGGCCATGAAGATGGAAGCAAAATTCTGCACGCAAGGGTTTCAGACCAAGCTAAGACCTGAAGTCCTCACAGTTATTGCAAATGATAAAAAAAATAAAGGAAAAAACCCCTACATTTTCCAAAATCTGTGAACTATTGTTTGGGCTCCTTCCATTCTCTGCCTTTATCCCAGCGGGCACTGGGCTGAATTCAGGTGGTAGAGAGAAAAATAGGAACTTTAAAAAGAAAATGAGCATTTTTGTCTTTGCTTTTCCTTGATATGGAAAAATCTGAAATTCTGAGAGAAACTTCTACATTAATGTTGCTCTATGAATTAACAGAGAAAGGATTTAATTTTTTTTTCCTATGGCTAAGAAGTATTTCAGAATTTCTTGTATTAGTTAATTAAATTTAGTCTCCATAAGCATAACTTTCCTTTTGCTTAAATGTCATTTACTTCCAGAATTTGAATTTATACTTCACATATTAGACATACCTCAGGAGGCAAAAAATGTGTTTATTCTCTGTGCAGTATAGCATCATCTCTACCAAATAGCTATTTAAGACATTAAGTGACATTATTTGAAACTAAATAATGTATTTTCATTTATTTAATAATATTCTTAGCAGTATTTTCTCCCAAGCATGTTATTTTATGTGTTTTCTATTAGAGCAGGGATCTAAGACCACAGAAATGGGCTTACCCTATGTGAGAACTAAACATGTTGCCACAACATCAGTAAGGCACATGAGGGCAAAAGATGCTGCAGAAATATGTGGTATTGTTTGGAGCATGAGATATCCAGTGTTTGGAGATCTTCCTGTAATTTGACAGTTCTTCTCTTCCGTCTAAACTCTAGTGGTTTTCCCAGTCCTTGCTATCAGATTTCAAGATCTTGGTGCACGCTGGAATTTGGGCACAGATTTATGGAGGGTATTACCAAGCTGAAACAGAATCTGTCAGAAAATGTTTGTGCCGTGATATTTATGAAAGGTGGATAATCTCAAAGGCTCAAGAACTGTCATGCCAGCCTCAGTGTTTTAATCAAAAACATCCTCAAGTTAATTGATCTGCTGCTGTATTTTCCATATGCTCTTCTTATAAACTAGTCTGCCATCGCCATAAAGTTATATAATTGTGTGATACAGTGATACCTGGTAATAACTAAGTTTTGTATGGAAGCAAATCTTAGCATTCACAAAGGCCACTGCCTCTGCCATTTGTGTGTCTTGAATTTTTGGAGCTAAAAAATGGAGCAGTGCATGATGACATTATTTACAATGCCTCAGGGAGAAATTTTAAATGATGGCTCTGCCTGTGACATAGTAAACACTGGAACTGGATGGGAAAAAGATTTTTCCCCCATCATAAAATTTCTGGCTGAGATTTTTCTTTAGCAGAAATTTATACATAGTCAGCTAACTATTTTTCAATGGAAAACATTATGAGAAAATTTTCAAGGACACTCGTCATGAAAAAGGCAGCTGTGGATGTAAACAATGTATTCAGCTGAATGACACACGAGTCTGGTGTAAACACATCTGGTGCATGTTCAGATGAGAGTGTTTAGATATTTCGACATGTAGGAGGGAATATTTGCTATTATTTTAATTATTTTTTATAAACTGACGTTACTCTGCAATGTATAGTCCTGCAATCTAACAGTCAACAAAGAAGATGTGGTGCATCGGTAAAACCAAAGAAGGGAGTAATTAGTGTGTTTCCTATTTCTTCTTTTCATGTTAATGAACTCTGTTGTTTCTGCTAATGTGGGACACCTGTGGACTGCCTATATGAGGCAGCAGTGATAAGTGATGGGTTCACATCACCCTAGAAAGGCACTTAAGGGGGCTGGGTTAGCTCCCTCCCAGGGTGGCGATGGGGAGGTGACTTCTTTGGGGAGCGATAAAACCTTTGGGTGTGAAGCAACAGCTTCCTGCAACAGCTAGTCCTAGGATATCCAAGGAAAGCCATCAGCCTGGATTTGGTCTTCAGTGGTGCACAGGGTCTTACCTGGGAGTCATTAGTGGGAGAGATAATTATAGCAGCAACCATAATACAAATTGTTTTAACGCTGTGGTGGGAAAGAGCAGGATGAATTAATCCAGCATGCAGATGTTAAATTCAGGAACAGGGAGCAACATTAAAAGGCAGTAATTAAAAAACCCACACAGAACAAGCTAAAAAAAAAAAAAAACAAAAAAAAAAAAAAAAAAAACACAAAAACCAACAGCCTGAAAAGCTAGAAGCCCAGGTGAAATGCGTGCCACAAATCAAAAAGAAAACAAAGCAGTCCAATAAAATATAACATGGTCAATAAAAACTCAGGGTGACTCTCAGAAGAAAAAGATCAGTGTCCAAGAAAAACAGAACTAGTTTCCAAATAAGGGTAATGGCAAAAGCCATAAAATATGTGAGATCAATGTAAACAGGGAAATAAGAGGGCTGAAAAAAGAATTTGGAAAACACCTCACAAAAGATCCTCAAGACAAGAGTAAAAAATTCCTTAGATATATCTGAAGAAAGGTAAGAAATTAATGGGATAATATAAAAGAGGCCTCACTGATAAACGGGACTTCAGGGACAGTAAGGCACAGCAGAACAGCTCATTGAATTCTTGATGAACCCATTGCTGAAGATGTTGAAGACACTCCCACATTGGATACATACCTCAGGGCCTGCGGGTCATAGGAACGAAATTAGTGTGAAGGAAATACATGGGAAGTATTAAATCAAATAGATGAGTTAGATACTGCTGGCCAATTTTTGTAACCTCTTTTTACAAACGGCCATCATGTCAGATAACTGGTGAACTGCTAACATAATTCCCAACAATCCAAGAGACTGTAGAGGCGGTCATGGGGATGATGAACCAATGAGCCTGGCTTCCATCCCCTGTAAGGTGCTGGACTTCATAATAAAGAATAAGCTTTCTGAGAACTCCTCCTGAGCTAAGAAGGAGTTGTCGTGCTTTCTGGGAAAGCAATCCTGCCCCACCATCCTGCTGCAGTTTTGGAAAGTCAGGAAGCATGTGGATAGGGAGGATCCAGTGGACATCATGTAGTTGGTTGGGTGGATACTTGGATGAACACCAAATGTTGCTCAAAGAAGTAACTTCCTTGCTTTCTGGAGGAAAGTCCTGTTACAGGATGAAAGTTGATTAACAAATGGGAAGGAGAGGGTAGGGCTTCGTGGTCGCTTTTCAGGATGGAGAAGAGTTAGCACTGGGCAGCGATGAAGGCAGTGGTTAAAGTGAAGACAGAACTACTGTTCACCAGATCCATCTGCAAATAGAGGACTTTCAGTAGGTTAGGGCTGCACTGTGTAAAATCTCACAGTATTTGTGGGTGCTGGGAGTAGTACAAGAGGAATGGATAGAGAAAGAGGCCAGACTTGCATGTTCTCCCTAAACAGCATGTCCTATCAGGGTCATTTGCTGTACCCATCACAGCCTCTCTTTTGTTGCTGTGCACTGCCTGGAGACAGGCACACTAAGAATGTGTCCTTGGAGCATCCCTGGGTCTACCTGGGCTTTTGAACACCTTTACAGCTACTGAGGCGGGCACCTCCTGGTTAGGGAGAGAGTATGGTGGAGAACAAGGCTATGCCTTCTGCTTGTAAGAAATGTTGCGTGT
>NW_009602345.1:121904-146142 GCF_000690535.1 Cariama cristata | reverse complement strand
CTGGGGCGTTGCATCTTGTGGAGGACTATGGTGATAGGAGCCTTATGCACTATAGGCAGAGAAACAAGGATGAAGTTAACTCAGAAATATTGGAGTGAAGTGCAAGGTGGAGGACTGTAGGGTGGGGACAATGCAGGCATGCTGCCCTCCTGGGTGATAAACAGAGCTCCTTGGTGCCACAGATGGACGGACAATAAATTATAGATCCTCACAGCTTCTGCTGGGTGCACAAAGCAGGAGTGTGAGGTGTCTGAAATTCTTGTATTTGTGTAACACTGTGTGTGTCTGACAGAGACTCATTAAAGAAATGCCACTTGCTTGCAAGCCGTATGCCATCAACAGCCTCTTCTGCTCATTTACCGTTCAGGCAGGCAGGCAGCGCTGGGCGAGGAACTCACACGGCTCGTCTTTAACTACGGCTAATGACAAATTCATAAGCCTGCAATGCTTGGTTTTCTCATCTGAGGGGGGAAACAGTAAGGATGAACTTCTTCCTGACATTTAATCTATTACTGTGTTTGTCACAGTTTGGAGGCTAGACCAGTAAATCTGAGCATGCTCATAATGGATTTTTAGCTGATATAATTTGTTTGGTATATATGCTGACATCTCTGGAGAAAGGGTTGCAGGCTTTAATGGAAGGGTCCAGTGAAATCATGTAGATTTATTTTCCTGATAATGCACTAGATTCCTCCAACTGGAAATAAATTGTCTATTTTTCTTGATTTAAGGCAGAGTGGGGAAAGAGAAGTGTGAGATACCGGTTAGAAGAGTGCAGAAATGTATAAATTAAGCTGCTGTATTAACTAATGATGACTCCATTTTGAAAAGTTTGGAAAATGTTGGTTTCACGGGTCAAGAAGACATGTAAGTGGTTTTAGGACGTACACGAGGATCATGCTAAAAAGGATCCTTTTATTAGCAGAGAAGGAGCAAATGTTTTTTAAAAAATAGTTTAAAATACAACCCTAAGAATAGATGTACTACTTAAAATTCAGCTATTGAAGTGGACTCCTGCTTTTTGTATAATATGAATACAATGTCTGGCAGTAGCTTTTTCAATATTATTCAGTTAGCCATGGGTTGTATTTTAAACTCATTTCTTTTGCTATATATTGTAAATACACCCATTGGGCTCCTAATGGGAGGAAAGCTGAGCACCGTGTTTGAGGTCACACATCTCTTGTCCCTTGGCAACGACTGCATCATGTTCTTCAGTGAGCTCCTTTCTTAATGGTGTCACAATAAGCTGCATATGGCTCTACAATAAAAGGAATTATTGTGTTAGTGGAAAGCGCTGGGCTGTGCATTTGGTATCAGAAAAAGGGTCAGCCTAAGGTAGGAAATGGCTGTACCATTTTGTTTCCAAATACTTGCTAATGAATTATTACAAAGAAAAACAAGTGAGTGTTCTGTGTATTCACACTCAAATTATCAGAGGAAAAGGCCCAAGCTACCACTAATCTTAGGTATTGCAGTAAATCAGCTTCCTTGCCAATAATGAGGTATTTTTTGTTTATATTCGTTTAAGAATTGTATTAAACACATTTTTGAAGGAAGCATTGTGGTGGTTTTACAGAAGAAGAAACAGCACAAATAAACAGGGTACATTAAGCCTCACATCTGGTCTAACTGAAGCTCACTGAAGCCCAGACCAGAGTCCCAACAGGACCACTTTAGCTTTTCAAGACCCTGCATGAGAATAAAAAGCAAACAGGAGTTGATTTTGTCTTTTGACTTTTATCTGTCATACATGGGCATTAAATACCCGCTTGGGCTTTCAGCTCATGTTCGTTATCTACCCCACCACCTTCCTTTTCCCTCCGGAGTGGGTGCACCAAAACCCCACAGATGCGTGTTAGTACTGCTCCTGGAATGCAGTACTGCATCCAAAGTTCGTGGAAAGCAACAACTGTGTGCAGAATATTAAACCAGTCCATGCCGTGGCAAGCCCTGAGGTCCTGATCTCTAGATCGTTTATATCAATAAGTTGGCTGAAACACGTCCAAGCAATCTGATTTTCCTCCCGTTGAAGCCTGCTCATGGGAGGGTGATTCATAGCCCATCTGTATTTCATACTGACGTCGGATGCAGATTAGAGGTGCTCCTGAGTCTTGCCTTTCACAACCTGCAAAGCCGCCCAACAACTCTGACAGTGTTTGGGTCAGGAGTCTTATTTTAAAAACATCCTGGGATGAAAGACACTTTACTGTGATCAGAAAGGTGGTGTCAGAGGGAGAGCTACCAGCTGTGGTTGTAGGTCAGTCTCTCTCTTGGAGAAAAGAGCTGGTGGTAATAGCCCTTCTGTGTATGTTATCAGCACTTAACGCTTATGTACAGAGCGATCTGAATAGTGCTAAATACTATCAGGGAGGAAATCAGGGAGAGAAAGAAAGCAGTAGGAAATACTCATCAGTATAATGATTAATGCAATGCATAAATCTTAAGATGCTTTGAGGGACTTCATATAGCTGGGAAATGCATCTCAATAACACCAAGCTTTGTCAGGTGTTTGAAAGATGAGATGCCTAAATAGCTGTGTTAGATGCAAGGATCGGACCACTTTAGTGGTGGTCCAAATACCATTATTAGTACAGAAGAGCCCTAAGTGAGAGAGACTGGATCTCTGAGAAGATGTCTCCTCAAATAAGATCTCTTCCCAAAATGATGGAGCTCAGGTCCTGTTCCTGTATCAGGGTAGTTTTGTAAAATTTCTGCCTGTCAAGAAATGGTTTAGATAAAATTATGGGTAGTGCGTCGGAGTTTTAGAATATTTATTGTTTTTCAAGGCAAAGGGGAGATGGGCATTACACAGGTACATGGTTTTTTTTTTTTCAGTTGATCTTATAATTCTCCTGTCACAAAGATGAAGATAAACATTTTGTTGCAGCTGTAAGACAGATGTGTGCTGTGAATCTTCAAGTAAGTCAGATTAGGAAGAGCCCTTTACCTAACTCTAGAGCTTGTCCCTCAAAGCCGTTTAAATCAGTGGAATTAGAAGCTGCTTAGTCCAGCTGAGGGCATATTACAAGAAAATTCCTGGCATCGAGTCTTCCTCCTGTAGCTTGCTTTATTATTTTTTCCTTTATTTTTAGTTATACTCTGGATAGTACAAATCTGCTCCACTGTAGGCAATTTTAGATAATGTTTTTGCAACTTATATGGCCGCACTCACATAGAGGACGGACTCCATTCCTTGGAAGTGTTTCATTTCCCAAAGTGCTTGCAGATGTATGAGAAATACTCAGAATACACCTTCAGGGATACCAAGTTCTTATAACCAGAGTTATTTCAAATGGACATTTTGGTAGCATCTAGCAGCCCTGGTAACAGACCAAGACCCTCTTGTGCAAGAGGCTACTGGTTATATTGTTTTTAATCAATAGACAATCCCAGCCACAAGTGCACAATCCAACGGCCTGTCTACACTGCAGTCGGTATAAGTGTACCCAAATACGCTGTCACCTAACCAGCTCAGCTGCACGTGGTACCAGGGCAGGCACGAGCTGTGAAATCCACCCAGGTATTTCTCCCCAGACTCTCTGGGGAGACAGCAGGAGAATTCAGGGATGGTGATGCTCTGACAGCCTGTCTGAGCTCAGGACATGACTGGAGACTTGCTGGCCTCTCGGTTTACCAGCCTGACCTCTCCATTTTAGGTGCACAGCTCAACCCCCCCTTTTTTTTTTTTTTTTTGGTTGAGTAGCTGAGACTTTTTGGGTGCCACGCCACACCCCCTTTTTTTTTTTTTTTTTTTTTTTTTGGTTGAGTAGCTGAGACTTGCAGGTATGTCACTGGAAAGTAGCCTCAAAGACCTCTAAGAAGTTACCCTGGGAAGATGTTCTCAATACCCATGTAGGTCACTGGTGGATCCTGCGAAGCCCAGAAGGAGAAGAACCAGAGCCACCCATCCCTGTCTAAGCCTTCATGTAGTCCTCTGTTAAATTCGGCATAAATAGCCTGCCTGAGACTCATAGGAAATCTGTGAGACATCAAAAAAATGATACTCATATCCAGGCAGACCTTTCTTCCCCAAACCACTAGTATCAGTTGGTGAACAACTTTCTTTTCTCTCCTCATATATGTAAATATAGCTCTCTTACCCATAGTATACAAGTATCTCCCTTGAAATCGCACTAACTTCAATGTGTGCTTAACACTAGAGCATCCTGCAAGCTTCTGGGAGTGCTGTGTGATTGCTCTCCCTATTTGACTCCAGCGTTGATGAGTCCCATGATTGCTGGAGCACAAAAATGTCAGGGACTGTATCTCTTCTGTGGCTTTTGCCAGCGATGACCCTTTGAACAGATGATGCCCAGAAACAGGAGATGTGAGATGACTGTCTGGGTTTGGGGATATGAATGGCTTTTCTATAATACAGTGTTTTGGAAATGTCAGCTGTAATTGAAACTTAATCTTCCAACAAGTTTCAACTGGCTGCTATTTGCAGACAATGTGAATGTTGCATTTTAGCAAATGGCATCTGAACTAGAATGTTCCGTTGATTTACCCTATTTTTTTCCCAAAAGGACACTGACAGACAGGGTATGGGTCTTAGATTAATTTGACTTTCACAAGTCAGATACTTCCTGTTCTCCAAGTACAATTTTTTAAAAATAACCTGGATAGCAAAAAAAAAACATCCCAAAACTTTGACCTGCTGTAGCAGGGCCTGCAATACTGCTGCTATTTGGGAACTGGTGGAGCTGAAGAGCACGAACTAAAAGATGAATCTAAACCTGTGTCTGCAGCTAGCTGGTGGATACTACACAGAAGCAAGGAGCAAGCAAATTCAAGTCAATGTAATCAGCATTTATGCAACACCTAACTGTGAGAGAAAGAAATTGTGTTTCCAAAGGGAGGCCTGCCACCAGAAAAGATGCTGTGATACTCGGACCTCAAGGGTTTCAGAAGGTCTTTGATCATGTATGCTCATTGATAAGGACAGGGATTCCTCCCTTCCCTCCCTCCATCTGCCAGCCCTGCAAACTGAACCTCACTTGTTTAGGGAGCCAGGACAGTTTCTGTTTGTGCCAGGGATAACAGACCCCAGTTGGTGTGGATGCAACTCACCCTCTGTGGCAGGTCTCCGCAAGCGTGATGGTTTGGGCTTCGGTTATCAGTTTTGCAGTCAGACGCAAGCATGTTGTTCAAATGCAAGAGAGACTTTCTGTTAAGTTGAACAAGCTTTGTGTGAAGCCCAAGAAGTTTCCAGTCACTGTGGTCATACTGGTAGATGAAGTAAGGGTCTACTGCCAGGTTTGACCATAATGAGCCCCATGTCCCACAAGCTTTCTGCCCATGCTGTCAGGGCACGTGGAGGATACACGTGGCTGGCGTGCACAGTGCCCACATTGAACCAAAAAAGGAAAAGTTCAGCAAAGCCATGCTGGGTTTCGCTTCTGCGGCCCCAGCTCCTCACGGACCAAGTTTGAGACTTGCAACCTCTCCTCTCCAGAGATCAGGACTCCTTGCAAGTTTGCAAATTAGCTTGGATTTGCAGGGATACCGGAGAGGCTGGACCTGAGTCTCGGCTGGAACTGAGCATCAACCCACAGCAGAGATGAGTGCCATATGTCCTGGACCCACAGGAGTACCCAGCCAAACAGCCAACAATTATTTTTGCCTTTGAAGTTAGCAGCTGCAAGCTGGAACACATCCAGGAAGGAGATGCGTGAAACAAGAAGGCATTTATTTTTATGGAGTAAATCCTGATGTTAAACAAACTAATCTCAAAAGTGATATGGCTCTTTTTTGGTAAATTATGTGCAGGAATTCCTCATAAAGGATCCTTCTCAAAAATTCATCTCAAAGATGTATTTGATTCGTCATACTGATGGTTTTGAGTCAAGCTTTCAAAACTGGTCTCTAAATTATGCCTGTGGAAAAAGGTACCCACACACAATGGCCTCTAGTTAATATTTAGAGCGTGAGCCCCATTTTGAACTCATTTGAGAACTCAGCTATATTCTGACATTCTATAATACACTGGGTTTTATAGTTTATGTAATAAGAAAGGACATGACAACAGCCAAAACCATCATTCTACATTATAAATCCATGGGGTGCTGTGTGCATCCTGGTCACTCCATTTTGAACAAAGGTACAGCAGAACATGAAAAGTTGCAGAGAAAGGTGCTATGAAATATGAAACAACTTCTATAGCAGGAAATACTGAGTAGACTAGACTTTCAACACCAAGAAGAGATGACTGAGAGGTGATATCAGATGGTCAGAGGAGGTGAATAAAGGGTAACAATTCACTATTATTTATAATACAAGTCTCATCAAAATATAAGGGTTTATTAGCAGAAAATTTCAAACAAGAAAAAGGAAGAACTTTTCATACATGCATGAGGTTAAATCATGGAAGTTGTGAAAAAATATTGTAGTGGTAAAAAGCAAAGAGAAGTTGGAAGATACGGTCAGTTGTGTGAATCAAGAACAAAAGTCAGGTGTACCTCCCCAGCACAAGAAGTCTCCAAAATGCTGATTGCTGAAGGATCTGGAATGGTGGGAACAGTGCATGCTTCCCACATTTCTTACACCTTCTTGTTGCCACCTATTGCTGGTCAGTATGAGAGACTTAGATGGCCACTCTGCATTTAATAATATCTATTTTCAACTGTGTTTTGAGTAGCATCCAAGGAAGAGCTCCTCCTGTCATCTTGGCAGGGATCTCACCACTCTGAATCCCATACAAGCCTCAGAAAAACCTGTCCATCTGCTTTCCAGGACTTCCTGGACACGTCTCGCTCCTCAGCCTAGAAGCTCCTTGGGTGACTAATGTTATTTGCTTGGGTGCATACAGATGTGCCCATTCTCAGAAGCAGGTCACCTCAAAAGTTTTTGTGGTCCAGGGTTGGGCAAAGAGCTACCTGAACTGATGCCAGAGAAGCCTAAATAGTTAGATGAGATTGTGTAGTTAGGCTAGTCGGATTTGGGGTGGTGATACCTACCAGTCTTAATCTTATAGTTTAGCACTTGAGGCGTTCCTCCAGGGACTTCACTTGTAGCAGTTATATGACATTGTACCTACATCAACACTTTATAACTGTCCTAACTGCTAGGCCATGGAGTATCCTGGGTGATTGCATTTGTCACTGCTCCTGCCAAAACTGGTTCGCTTTGTAGCCATGCAGACAGGTGTCGCAAGTTCAGCGAGGAGCAGACTAGAAAACACCTCGCTTGAGCCGTGGGGTTAGGTACCCTTCGAGGAAGAGGGGAACTTGGCTGCTAGACCCTGCTTTGGTTGTGTTTACATGTGAATAAACAAATAGATGGTCCAGGGACTGTGCCTTTGAGTTGAAGACCAGTGGCACAGCACAGCTTGCATCCGTACAGCTATATTCCCTTACTCTCCAAAACACATTGGCTGAACCCTGCCACGGCCCATGCCGTCCCCAAGCCATGCCTGGGTGCTGTCTGAGAATGTGCTAGCTGTACTGAGCCGAAGCTGTGCCAGGGGAACCACAGCGATAATTTGATGGTGGGACATGCTCTGGCCATGTGCAATGTGCAGGGTTACTCAACTGCCCTTAGAGACCTCCCCTGTATGGGCTCTGTGAAGGAAGGTGGCCCCAGCTCCCCAGCCTAGAGGAGGTAACGTGGAGCTGAGTCCTGTTGATGCTGTGTGCTGTCCACCCTCCTGGTTGTGGCATCTCCCAGGCGGTCTCTCATCATCCTGGGCCATGGCATGGCCGGACCGCATCCCCCTCTCCTGTGCAGCTGAGAGAGGCACTGGTGCAGGGCTGCCTGCTTTCCTCCCACATCTCCAGCAGCACTCGTCCTTCTCCACTGGCCCCAGAAGAAGACTTCAGAGGGGTGTATCAGGCTGCCTGAACTGTCTTCTTCACCTTCCCCTCCTGGGCCAGATGCCTAAAATTGCAGCGGAGCTTTGCCTAAATTACTCACCTAAATGAGACTGACTGGAGCCTGTCCAACATGTCTGTTCTAACGGGTGGTTTTATTGCCTCAGCTACAATTGTTTTGGAATGTGCTTTGTTTATAGCAATAATTGATCATGCTTTGTTACAAGTGAATTAGTGTCAGCTGGAAGATCTAAGCTTTAATTTTCCTTCAGTCAGGGAGAAATTTTATAACTTCCATTGCTCTTGCATAAGAAAACCTCTTTTCTTCTTCCTTTCCCCCAGTGGTTTTGGAAATATATTTCCAGTGTGCAACCCACAGTGGGAGCCCATCAAATATCCTATAGTGAATGTGGTGCTCAGAAGAAATCTGCCATTGGGCTTTTTGATTTAAAAAGATTGTTTGATAGTGCACTTCATTAGACAGAGTCTAACAAAATGCTTTACAAATATTACTCCAACATAATTCAGCTTTCATAAGGAAGCTAAAGGGAAGTATTCCCGGATGCCACAAGGAGAAGCTTCTGTGCTCATTAACACTAGCAAGGGCAATTTTATATGCACAAAGCATAGGTTGGTGAGGGGACCAGGAGGCATGATCTGCAGCAAGCGTACCCGCTTGGGCTCACCAAGGTCTGCAGGATAGTTAGAGTTTCTGCGAGACAAATTAAAACCTCCAAATAACAAATCCCTGGCATATGGAATAGAATATTTTAATACTGGCTTCCAATTTAATGGTCACAGAAGGCAAAGTGACCAGTCCAGCTAAATAATGTGGCATTTTAAAAGTCAGTTCAGGCTGCATTCAGCTCTGCCACAATTCTCCAGTGATTCCAGTTTCAAGCACTTAACAGGGGCCCTTGGTTAAGCACCTCTCCCACTTCTGGCTATCTGTAGGGTGATGGAAAGAGATGGGCACTTTGCAAGGTGGTCTGTGTCTTGGGAGAGCTGAATCGTCCTCTGGAGCTCTTGATTTCCCTCCACTCACTAGAGAAGGCGATTAGTCCCCTGATGCAGGTGGGAGAAGTCTGTGCTCAGCCATCTCTACGAGCTTGGGGGAAAAAGTTTTGCTTTGCTGTCTCCATTTCTCTGCCTTAAAAAGTAAAATTAACAAAAGATATCAACTGTACGATTCTGCCATGAGAATTAAAGTATATGCAGAGGGTTTAGACAAAGGCAACATCGTTTAAATGACAGTCAGTTTTTCAAGAATTGGCTGATGTTTCCAGTAATGAGGGATATTCACTTTAATTCAGGGAGGGTCAGCTGCAGATCTGATTTTAGGTCTGAAGCATCTGAACTCCTAAGCAGTCATAAAAAACTTGTTTTTCTGGGCTGGAGCAGGAAATGAGCAGAAGCCAATGACAACATAAACCAACCCCCAGTTTCCATCAGCTATAGGGAATGAGCAGGTGTCATATATTTCCTGCTCTTTGATCCCTTTGCTTTGAATGCTTCACAGCAAAAAAATGCTCAAAAGCTGTGGAAGACTTTTGCTCTGTTACATGATATGCCAAGACAGGAATGCTGCTATGCTCTTCTCTGCTTGAAGTAAAATATTAGACAAAGCAGCTGTTCTGGTGGCTGTTACCATGAGTTTAAAAACGTTGTGTTGACTAGTTTGACATCTTACACTTGCAGTCTCATCATATTTTAGTTTGCAGCAACAGGGATTAATAAGCCTGGTGGAAAAGGTTGTTTTTTTTTTTAAAAAGCAGTAAGTCCAAGTGCGTCCCCCAAGCTTATTGACAATGGCCTTTTTGACTTTAGAGATGTTGCAGTTTCCTGGCAGAGTCCCCTACGCCGTCTGTTTGTCTGTGCTCCTTGAACAGCTTCCCCAGAAACTGAATCTGTCATTTCAGGCACTTACAGAAGTGTCTCAAAGCTCCAAGAAAGCCTGAGCTTTTGTGCACCTCCTGGCTGGCTGCCCAAGCCAAATGTCGTTGCCTTCCCCATCGACGTGAGGAGAGCACTGACAATTTGCAACAGTCCGTGTCTAACCCTGTGCACTGAGCTCTTTAAAACATGGGGCTTTTATTCTTTGGTAACCTTTTAAAAATAGCTTAAGTGACTTAGAAACCTCAGACACAAGGTCCACTCTGAAAAGGGGTGTTTAGTTGTGAACCCAAACCTAACCCAAAATTTCCATCTCATCTGGTTGGAAGATATCTGATTGCTCTGGCCCCAATTCCTGAAAATCTGGCCAAATACTCTTTTAAAAGTTTATCACAGCTGGGAAAAAGTTTAGTACACTTGAGGGGATATTTGTACAGCTGACTGAAGGATTTAACCTCGGGCACCTAGTGTCTATCAGGGAAAGAAAGGGCTCTACGAAAGGTGTGCTGGAACACAGGAGTTTGGCTCTTATTCTGAATGACTCTTTTCAGAAGACGTCTTCCTCCCACTTAGCCATGGACAGCCTGGCTTGCCCAACTGAGCAGGTGGTTCTGTTGGGCTGTCCTGCCTGGTCCTGAGGCGTTTGTGTTCTCCTTTACTCTGCAACAGGGTTTCTTCCTTTCTTTTGTGGTTGGTTTTAAACCAAATGAAAGAAATGGTGCTTTAACCTTGAAAAATTGAAGGCTAGGGTTGATTTGGAAAAATGAGTTCTTTGCATTTTTTAATAGACCCTTTTTTATTCAAGTTTAATGAAGGTAAAAGGAAGAGCTCTGAAAAATGCAGCCAACCATGACAAAACCTATAAAGCCCTAGAGAAGCCGTGTCTGCATGTTGGCATCCCACTGTGTAGCCGTGTATAGAAAATGCAGGAGGAAAGGAGGCAATTTTATCACTATTGACAGGACAGAGAGAAACAGAGAACAGGTTTAACCCCTTCAGTGCAGACGCTGAGGTTTTGAAGCCACATCTTTAATATTTTCTCGCCGTTAACTCTCTCTGCTTCTACCAGGCAGCACGGTTGTGTTGCCAGAGTTTGGGCTCGACTGCCTCCGCCACGACTGCTCGCACTCCCTGCTGCTGAGTGCATCCTGCTGCGCAGGACGAGTGGAGAAGGTATTTGCAGCGCTGGGCTCTCTGAGTGGCAGTGTCGAGAGAGGGGGTTCCTCTCCCCTTCCTACCTCCATCACGCTATGCACAGACAGTTACTTTCCAATCTCTGGGCAGGCTTTTGCTGGCCTCAATTTTACCTAGTCAGAGAAAATGGACATGGTAATACCTGGCTCTGCAGCTTGTAATGCTCCCCAAGGTGAAAGAAAAGTGTGTTGGGCACAAGGGTACCTGCATGAAGGTGTTTAAATGTGAATCCCACTCTGTTTTGTTGAAATCTGTAATATTAAACCCAAGGTTGCATGAGATGAGCTTAATCTTGCCTACCTTAAGGTGCTCAGTTCACGTATCCTTGTGTCCTATTGCATCACGTATCTCTGCACAGGCAGTTGAATGAAGACCTGGATTTCTCTATCTGTGCTGATCCTGACTTACAGACGGATTCCTTCAAAAGCTCTCCAGCATGTGCATTGGACAAGATGAATTTCTCTCCATTGATTATAAAGGGAGTTCATGGTGCCTACTGCAGGAGGCAACATCTGCATTTGGCCAGTTGAATCCCACCCATGCATAATCCCTGGTCCCCCCTGGCACCACCATGCTCCTGGGATATTTCTGAAATGGATAGACACCTCAAGGGCAGCCTACGCTAGACGTGCCTTTCACTCCCTGTTGTGGCTTTGTCTTTCAGCGGCTTTGGAGGCTGTGCCTCTTACAAAGAGTGAATGCTCGTAACAATAACAAGCAAAGAACCAGTGAAACGGCAGGATTGATGTGATATGTGTAAAAAGTCCCTGGAGTATGTCTCTTAAAAACAGTTTGGATCCTGTGCAGAGGGAGAGCCAGGCATCTTTCCAGACAGCTTGCTTTGGGAAAGCCGTGCTGCTGCTCACATGGTGACTGGCGTAGGTTTTCTAACAAAACACTTGAGCATGTGCTTCATTTTAAAACCGCGAGCTGTCCTGATGACCCCTTGGCAGATGGGCTGAACTGGGGGTGCTGACACATCCTTCTTTCCTGCATATACCCTCTGTCCCCGTGGGGAAATCTTGCCTATGGGGTGGGTTTCAAGGTGGTGTAGCGTTTGCACAAATTTCTGTCTCTGCAGCTCACGCCATCCTTGCGACAAATCCCCTGGTGCAGTGCACACACTGTGCGTTGTTTGAGGGGCACAGGCAGCAGAGTCACCCTGTTGTTGGAGGCTGCAGCGGTCCCTCCTGTGCATGTGGGGCATGTTTATCAATCTGGGGGGGACTTCCCAAACACGTGCCCCCCACCAGAGGCACAACGCTGCGGCAAAGCAGCCAGCGAGGTTCCTGGGCAGCCTGGATGAGCATGTCGTAATTGTAGTTTAATGCTCCCCAGCATTAAGTCCTTTGCACCCGAGGTCTGGGTGTGGATTTCTGCTTTGGCACTTGTTAGACAGCTTTTAAATAGAGGCTTAAATGCCCCTTTACAACAGACACAAACTTAGGGACTCGTGCCTGGCTGGCGTCAGGCTCCCCTTGTGACTAGGACCTGTGTGTTTGCTGAAAATCTTATTTGAAAAATTATCTTCATAAGGAAATGTAGGATTTCCTCTATTCCTCTGTGCATTTCTCACTGAGTAACACCATTGTTTGTCCATCTTATGCTCCATTTCCCACCGTGATCTTATCAAGTTTCAAGCGGGAGGGAAAGGAAGCAGTCAGACGCAGCGGCACAGCAATACAACTCCAACACAACCCCGGAGCAATACAACCTCATTTTGAAAAATATCCTGACTCCTGGCAGGATTTTGACTATTGATAGCATTGTATAACAAGCTGCAAGAAATTATTGCGGAGGCTTCTAAACATGACTTTGCTTCTAAAGGTTTGGGACCCTTCTTGTTTACATGCCCTGAATGCTCATCACCGCGTAGTGCTGCTTGTACAGACATTCCTGGAAAATGTGGTTTGCATCTGTACCAGAACGTTGTTTCAGCATGAAACCAGAGCTGGAAGTGGTGAACAATAATCACAGTGTGACTGGGTTGTTCAGTCTGCAGGATGAGTTACTGAATCGCAGCTCTGGGGCACTTCTGGACTGCTCTGTAAGCAATTCTTGAACTGGTGTTTTGAGGCTTTCTGGGGTACAAATTAGGAAGAACAAAACTTCCCAGGTATTTGTTGTCTAAAGAAGAGGAAATTGAGCAAGCAGAAAATGAAGATTTCCAAACTTGAAAAGTGACAAAATTTTGCTTCAAACTATGTTTGAAAAAGATTTAAACCCAAGAAACTTCTAGCTGAGCCCTTTTTATTGAATTCAATGGTTTCCATAGAAGCCCCTTAAGACTTCATGGCAGAAGGTATAGGTTTGTCAATGATATTTTTGGTAGGAGACATCATGCTAATCACAGATATTACCTTTACTACCAAACAACAGTATATGCTGTCTGCATATAGTTTTTATGCTATTACTGAGCTTATGATACACATGTGCATGTACGTATTTTGTATTCACATTCATTCTGAAGATATAAATCATTGGTGTTAGAATTTCCTGCCTTATTTGATTTACTACAATGAAATGCAAGTGTTTCTTTTGCTGTTAACAGCTATTTTTCCAGGGTAGATATTAGGAAAATATTTTTTGTTAATATAACACTTTATTTTGGCTTTCCTAACAACTTTAAGAGCAACTAATGAGAATCTGTTTTGCTGGACATGGTAGCTGCTTGTAGGCTACGGTCCTAAGAGATGAATTTCAATTTATGCTTAGCCAGATGGAAAATATAATCTATCTCGAAGAAGAAAAATAATTTACTTTTCTATTAAGTTACGGAGTTTTTTGGAGGCAGTAGTGGTTTTGGGTACTCTCTATGGATACATCCCTACTATTAAATAAAACAGAGCCGAAGACTGAATCAGGTGGGAGGCCAAGGAGCACAGACTGGTTTGTGTCCATTCTGCTCCCTCCGGAGCAGACTGGCTGCATCTACACTAGACAGCACTTGGCCCTGTCTCTCCACTGGGCCCCATCACAGGGATGGTGGCCATAAAAACATGATTATTATTTTTACTGTGTTTTTCCATTTCCACTTATCTAAAGGACACTTGTGCTGCAGCCCACCACCGCAGTGGTTTTTTCACATGATCCTGGTGGTGTGTTTTGCTGATATTTAATAGCACGAGGGCATGTGAGGTTGCAAAGCCGCCGGGGAGAGTGCTGGAGAACTTGTGGGGCGGACGGAGCCAAACAGCGCGGTCTAGTCGAATCAGTCTAATAATCACATTAGGGAAAAGTCCTGCGATGAACCGTCTTAGCATGCATGCTCAAACTCTGTTTTGCAGACAGCTGGTAGGGAAGGTCCAGGACAGAGCCAGAAATGATCTGGCTGAAGCAGCATTTGTTGGTCAGGGGCTTAGTGATGGATTTTCTCCCCTGTCCTCTATACTTAGGATGTATATATATTCTGTACGACAAACACTTTGCAAGGGAGCTTTTTGTTTGAGCGGATGGCTGGGGAGGGTTGGAGGGCTGTAACTTTCCCCTCCCCAACACCAGCACTGCTTGCTGCAGTCTGCACCCCCTGCCCATACTATGTGATCTGCAGTAGAGATGATTGCTTTGGGGATTGCAGATTAGGGGTGCCAGCTCGCTGGGAATGAAAGGAGCCACCCTACAGCCATGTTAGAGCCTGGCAAGACCGTCTGAATGGGTTTTTCCATCCAGCTTTTAGGACCCAAAGGATGCACCTTCTCACCAGCCGTGACCTCAGTGACTGATGGGCTCTGGGTGAACCTGATCTGGAGAAAGGTTGTTGTTCTCTCGCCTTTCTCACCTTTCTCACCTGCAGCAGGCAGCAGGCTGTGGAGGAACAGCCCAGGCAGGAGAACCATGTGTCAGCAGCAGGATGCATCTGCAAAGCTCTGGACTTGCTGTGGGAGTTGGGTTAAAATCTCCTAGATACTATTTCCCACTGCTGGTCAAATTGATGCCAAAACTGTACTGCGATGGCAAGGGCTAGGGTGCAGTATAGCTGAATGCTGCTGTAGGAATGACTGAGCTGCATACAGAAGTCTATTATTTTTGCATATATTCTGGCTTCTGCTTTGTCTCCATCATCTGAGAAGGCAAACCCTGGCATTCTAATAAAACTATGGAGTTAATTTTAATTACTGACAACTGCAGCTTGGGTTGCTATGGAAACACAAAGAACTGCCACTTCTACAAGTTTCATCTGTAACTTGCTGTCTGGAAATGTCATACAGGGTCTGATTCCTCTCTCCTGTCTAGTAGTAGCAAAACAGGCATGGCGACTGCATCAATCAAGTTTAAACAGTGCACAGTCAGTTTAGGTAAGAGTAAAACCTCCATCTTTTTTCTTATCTGTGCCATTTCTCTGTGATTCTGAAATAAAATTGGTATGTTCCTAGTTTCCTAATGACTTCAAAAACAGTCCTCAGTCAGTTGATGAAGGAAATTAGAGCACAAAATCATTGATATTAGAGTTCAAAAGCAGCTATTAGGTCACACAGTCCCCACACAAAATTGTTCCTATGCTATTTTTTCCTACTACTTTTCACTGTCTAATTATAAATGCAGCTGCATTTGTAATAAAATCTCCTTCAGCTTTAGTTTCAGGGCCAGAATATTATACCTAGAGCATGAGTTGTTGGACAAAGAGGGTTGTCTGAGTTTCCATTCTGAGCTCCGTTTTCACTTTGCTACTGTTTTCTTAGACTGAAATGTCTCATTTTTACTCCCACCATTTGTCTGGGAGTCAATAGCTTTGGAAAGCTGGAGCCTGCATACTTCGTCTTGTAAAAGCTATAGAAAAGGCTTGTTTATTTTCTGCATTTAATTCACTAAAAGTATTGCTTTTGAATTGAGGCCTGGAGTTAGCGCTGTCGTTTATTGAAATTAGTGGAGTCACACCCATTAAGACCTGCTGTTCCTTTTGCTCTTTGGTTATGCACTATTATTAAAAATTATGCAGAATATCTAAGTTGCCAGAGGTCCTAGAGGAACGGGACTCTCCTCACGTGACTCAAAGATCTCTTTAGTACTCTTTGCGAAACAGGTTTGTGAAAAGCAAATGCTGATGCACTTTTGTAAAAAAGAATGGCAAGTAGGATTAGAGCTGTGCCTTCAGCTTTCTCACAGTAAATACATTACAGATTTCTACTGTGCCTGTAATTTTTCATCCCCTCACCATGATACTTGAGCACAATTCCCACAGATTTCAGCTGATTGTCCCATTTTGATAGCAAAGAATAGGCTTTCTCTCATACTGGCCTAAACGACCATGTGCAAATTTCACTTCAGTTATATATTTCTGTGCAGGAGCGTAGACCTGGTCTTATGTCATCAGCAAAGCTTTTAAGATGGTCTTGTGAACCATTGAGAAATGCAGTTAGTTCCACTCCCATTGAGGTCTGAAAGCACTCTGGCTCTTTCCTAGCAAAAGAATGTTTGCTGGAATTGCATAAGCTGGCAGCGAAGCGGTCTCAAGTCTCAAGATGAGGGAAGCAGCCCAGCCCATTAGCTGTCCATAGCATGGTGATTTCAGGGTTGAATGTGTTTTACAGTCTTTACAACCCTGCCTGGTCTGGGACAATGAGCAGGTAGCTGGAGAATGAAGTAGAGAATGCATCTTGATTTTTATAAGCCTGTAGTTATTTTATCCTTTTTTATTGCTGGCATTTGATTTGTAAGAGTCACAGTCATGCTGGGTCCACAGAGCCTTGCTTGGCAAGTCTGAGTACTGAACTTAGCAGAGCTCCGCAGAGTGAGTCTGGCAGGTGCAGGAGGACATGCAGAAGACCAGTACTGGTGGGATCACTTAACCCCACCATGGTCCCAGCTTCTAATACCCTTTCACACCATGGGAGAGATTGTCTCCATGTTTGGACAGCTGTGGTTGTATTCAGCCACCTGAACATATTGGTATCTGAGGTGGCCTGGTATATCCTGCCTGGCCTCCCGCTGCCTCTCCGGGTGGGCATAGATCTTCCACAGGTCCTGGGTCAGATCTGTCACCTCATTGGCACCAGATACCAAGGCTTACATGTCTAAGTTATCATAACAGACAATAGCTGCCTGGGGAGGCTGCAGACCCGCAACCTCAACAATCAACTGACGAGGCCCTCAACAGTCAACTTCTTCCAGCTGCCCCTGCTCTGAGCAAGAGGCCAGAGTAGGTGATCTCCAGAGGTCCCCTCCAGCATGGGACATTTTATGATTTAGCAATTCTAATGGAGATAGCGTAGCCTGCGGTGGACTCAAGGCTGCAGTTTAATTGATTAAACATACGTATCTAGTCTGGGATGTGCTGCGTGCTTCCCGGGGCTCTATGACCACACATGCTGTCTCCGCTGACTGCAGTAGGTGCCTAGGATCTCTCAGCACCTCACCCACCAGATGCTTGGAGAGCAAATGGGTTAGCTCAGCCTGGGACACCAGTGAGGCACAGGCACTGGGCCCCCAGTCCATGGGCACCCCATGTACCTGTTGAGCAGCCATCTATCACGTGGCCTTGGAAAGGTTCCTCATGGGCTGCCAGTGCACCAGAGCTGCTCACACTCCTTTCCTTTGTCTCCAGGCTCCATTGCAGGGCTGCTTGCTTTGCTCGAGTGGGATGCCTCAGACAGGTGCTTCTCCTTCAGACCCTTGCTGAGGATGGCACATCCATCCCCTTTCCTGGAGGCTGTGCCAGCTGAAGCAGTTACCCCAACCAGCTGCTCACAGCCACTTCCCAGTCCTATGTCTCCAGACCCTCCAAACTGGGCTTGGCTATGTGTGTAGCTGAACCTAATAACCTGGCAAAGTCTTATGTCCACCTTCAACTTGTTCATCTCTTCCTAAGCCGTCCATCTCAGGAGCGCAGTCACCTCAGACTCTATGGAGCAAAGGGAGAAACAGACATGTCCAGACTTGGATCTTAGGAGCCTGAGCTGCCCTACAGAAATGTTTTCTTCTCTGTTGACTTTGTAGGGAGCTTGGGCTGGTGAATCCCAGGTCTCACTATTTAAACCGTTTGGACTAACCCGGAGTGATTTGACTGAAACGGGACAGGGAGCCCTCCTAAGAGCAGCTCAGGCAGAAGGTCTGAGTAGGCCCTGACTTCTGCTGGGGACAGCCTATGGCAGGGACAGTGGCTCCCATGGGGGACACCATCAGCAGACACATTCCCACAGCTTCACCCCTGGCAGTGCCAGCTTGCTGCTACCCTGCTCCTCATGAGACACAGGACCTCCTGGATTTCAGTGCTCCACCCTTTTCCCCTCAAAAGGCCATAAACCCACATGCTCCTGATCCCTGAGTAGGATACCTAAAAATGGTGAGGACCTGGACCTATCTTAAAAGCCTTCTTCATTCCCTGACCATGTTCCAGTTAATTATTTCAATTTAAAATTGGAATTTATATAACAGATGCTCTAGACAGAAGATTTAGAGGTCTCTGGTGCTTCAGAGACCAGGGAAGTGGCCTGGGTTTGAGTTCAGGGAAAGACAGAAGCAGGGTCTCAGCAGGTGTCTTAAACAAGAGAGAATCGTTCTTTTGTTTTACAATATGTACTACTTGGAACTGGAGATTTAGGAGAATGCAAGAAGATTAATTAATGTTCAGTTATATCTAGAACTTTCCTCCAGTTTATCAAATTAGGCAGAAAGTTTTAATAAATGAAAATAGTGAGTCTGACACGTCTCTACTGCTATAGTTGGAGAGTTGAGCAGACTCTGTGTGGTAGCTTTTGTGGAAAACCTTCAAATGGCTGACAACTTGCATCTGAGCTGATGAATGAGTCAAAAAAAGAGCTTAACTCCCGATCTTACCATTGTCACCCACAAGGAGTCTGATTCTAAACATGTGTCCTTTGTGGTTAGGAAATCCACAAAGCTTTCCCCTGTGCTCAGCTGTTGGGAGATCACAGGAAGGGGAGTGTAACAGCACCCCCCTGCTGAGCCCTGCCTGGCTTTTGAGGGAACCTCCTGCCAAGGACACGAGGGAGCTGGATATGGTCTACCTCTGTGCTTCTTCAAGAGGTTTCTGTGGCTAGGCTGGCTGTTCCCTTCTCTGACAAGGCACGCGGTGTCTTCTCTTACATCAGTGTCTTTGGGCTTTTGAACACATCTGTAGGTAAATTTGAGACAAACCCCCTTATTGGTGACTCCTTGACTTTTTTTTGTAAATTTATATGGTTCTTTCATGCTGGGGGATCAAAAGCCACCATGATCACAGATAGTATGTCACTCATACTGTTTGGTGGTTTTGCTGTGGGGTGATGGAGGTAAACTTCCACCTGCAGGACCAGATGTGATCGTTTTCCACCATAATGAGCCACTCAGCTGGAGCTTGTTCCTTTCCTCCAATTTTGCTGTTTTCCAGACTCTTGTACAAATTGTTTGTTCAAGACCTGTTTAAAGTGAAGGTGCTAAACTAGACCAAACCACTTTTGCCTGGGTGCCTTTTCTATGGATGCTGCTTTCACTCACACAGCTGGGGTTGTCTCTGGATAAGATGTATAATCAAATTTCACACTGCTTTTCCCTGTATAATCACGAAGCAGGCCACTTTTTTCAAATGACCATGAAGATGGTAAGAGGCAGGCTAAGTTTTTTAATACTTCCAAATGAAAGATCAGCACAGGAAATTCATAATGAAATAGTAATTAGCACATGTTCTTTAGCTAATCAAGGACTTTCATTGCAAAGCCCTTAAAGTGAACAAGTTAAAAATGTCCCCTTAAGTGAAGAAGTTGACTATAAGATTATTCAGCTGCTTTGTTTGCAAGCAAAACACGATCCTGACTTCTAAAATTGGAGGAGAAAAAAAAATCCTCAGCATTTTCCTAGTTTGATTATGAAATTTAAAAAAAAAAAAAAAGAGATAAAGAAAATCAGAGCTTTTGAAATTGTGGAAGATTTTTCTGAGGAAGACTTCAAGACAGTCTTAGAATAAATAACAGCTGTCTGCAACAAAGGGCATGCGATGCACAGTGACAGGAAGGGGTCATGAATCCCACGGAATTGTGCCATGTAACTACACTACACTACTCACTACGGGCGTAGCTGCACTGGTGATGGAAGGTTGTGTGGGATAAGCCGTGTGTACTTGGTGTTGTAGGAAGTTTTTGGCCTCTTGTTCTCCTAGAGGAGTTCTACTTTTGAGGTCCCTGGGCTATGAGGGGTTAAGGGCATTAGCTGGGACATACGAGAAAAAAGAGGCCACTATGAAGGAGCTTCAGCTGTCCTTTGGGATCAGTAAGTGCAGTTTTGGGGGGAGAAACAAGAGCTTCAGATGGAGAAGTTTCACATTCCCATCTTGGCGATGCCTGAGGCTAAAAGGTCCTTACGTGCAGTGGACAGCATGCGGGGAGAGTTGGGGGCTACAGACCAGGTGGAAAAGATAGCACAGATTTACACCCACCTGAGCAGAGGGAGGATTTATGCCCACCTGAGCAGCCAGACTGGGGAACACCTCCATGAACTATGGAGGTGGGAACACCAGTATGATGTTGGCGTGAGCTGCCTTGCCCAGTCTCCAGGTGCCAATGTGCTCAGCAGCAATTTTAGCCAGACAGTCGACTTGCCTTTGCTTTGATGCTCAGGGCTTGGTATGCCCTTGCCCAACGCTCTCTGCAGACAGATACAGCTTTGTGGAGGATCTAAGATGTGTGTAAATGAGATACAGGAGTGCCCCTCTCTGCCATGGGTTGGTGGGTACCAGAAAGAGCAGAGCAGACCTGTAAAATTCCCTTGTTTTATACAAGAAGAGCTACACTGTAAGGGTCCAGTTGCTGCAGCAGCTGAGTTTACTGGGTGCATTTATCCAAGGGGTGCTAAAAAAAAAAAAGCCACAGAGCCGCTAGGAAAATGTCCCCGTGTCTCCTCCTTCACACCTGGAGTTGGTCTCCTCCAAGGAGGTGTCAACAGCACTTCCATCTCCTCACTGTGGCCTGTCCCATGTACCAAGCTAAAGACACTATCACGGTTGATATTAGCCAACATCAAACTGTTACAGCAGTCTCACACATCAGAGACTCTCCCTCTCTCTTTGGGTCCTGTATTTGTGGCTTCTCTGTGTGCTTCACAGTACATTTTGTGCCCATTTCCTCAAAGAGATGACTCATGTGATTGAAGGTCATGTTTCTCAGTGAGTGACGGCAGTAACTGAATAATTTAATACCTCTGAATGCCAAATTTTTCTGTTTTGTGTGTAGCTTCCAAGTAGATTGTGATCTCAGTATTTTTTCTTAATTCATGTTTAAAGTTCTTAAATCCAGACTCAATGACAAGGCTGCATCTCTCATGTGTTTTAAAAATTCGTCTTCAGTTACTCATTTTATTTTTCCTGATTTTTCTTCTTTTCTGATTTCCTCCTGAAGTTTATATCATTTCAGATACATTTGAATGATGATTTCTTTGGTAATAGCTCTTCCTTGTATTTAAAATGTAACGTGTGCATTTTAGGAGACATTCTGAAATGCAAGATTTTCTAAAATTGCTTTTCCTGGGTAAGAAGTCTTGTCTTTTTTTTTTTTTTCCCCTCAGTGTGTTTAATTTGGGGGCTACACAATACAGTATTTTTGTTCCTTCCATGGTTTGTATGGTGCTTGAGAAATTCACAGAAGAAGAAATTTTCCGATTTCATATAATTTTATCATTTAATTCTATACCAGTATATACTACTCAAAAATATGTGTCAAGTAGCATGGGAGATGAATTGAAGTCAGAGTGAGGCACAAGCAAAGTGTCTTTCTCACAGTTGTACTTAACATTTTCAAAACCTTCAGTCCATCATTTCATGTCTCTGAACTAATGAGAAACTTCTAAATTGAATTTGTACAAAGCAAATCCACTGAGTTAGTGACTTTAATACATCTTGAGTGGCCTGTTGGGAGAGTGGCAGAGCAGGCAAGCGACAGTCTGAGCGGTGTTGCACCATTTACCCTAAACATCCAACTACTGGTGCCCAGACAAGGCATATGATTTTACTTATGCATCCTATATAGCACATGGAAAGAAACAACATCCTCCAGGAGGTGATAAAAAATAGGGACTGAGCTTCCGCCGTGCCACGTGCTCTCCTTGCAGCACAGAAAATACCAGAGGAGAGGAGACAGAGCAGAACTCCCTGAAGCACCCTAGGTAGGTCTGTGCTTAGATGTGGGTGCCTCTGTCCTTGGGGAACAGGTGGAGGTATGGGTGGCCTCAGATCTCTGAAGCAAGGCTCAGGCAGCCGTGGAGGCTGCTTCCCTTGCTCACCATAGCTTGGAAAGCTTTCTCACTTTCAGGCTCTTCATGACCATCATTATTTTTTGGTAGGGAGCCTTTCCTGAGTGCTGCTGTGTGCCTCACACCACTTGGGGTGCTCCCGATAGCCTTGCAGTCAGATGGATCTCCCCAAGCCTGAGGTTGGGTTTACCCTGCTTTGGCATCTGCTTGGTAGGGCAGTCCCCTTCATGGGCATCTGGCACTGCCATACCCAACCCTACATTTACCCTACAGCCAATTCTGCTTTCTTCTCCCTTGGCACTTTGTCCTTTTCCTTGAGGGACTCTGCCTTGTTGAGATTCCGCAGATGCAGGGCACTCTGTATGCTCAAGCTTATGCTTATTTACTTATTTTTATTTCTGTATCATTTTTGAGCACATACTAAAGTTGAATCTACTACTTCCATTCTGAACCCCAATCACACCTGTGTTTAACTGAGACACATTGTTTTGGAAAGGACATCACAAAATGCAGAATTTACAGTAATGTGCTCTCAGGTTTCCTCACTCTCAGTAGAAAATGTGTGCGCCTTCTTTCTTATTTTAAAGCATTTTCTTTTAGCTTCCCACCACTGCTGCCTATTATGTTTTTTTCTGCTTGTAGTACCTTCCTCTCTTTCATATTCCTTAATTTCTTCTAAAATTGTTCACCCATTTTTTCCCTTTCTTGCTTTCTGTCTGGTAAGAACAATCACAGATCAGTATCAAACAGCTGCATCAGTTCTAGTAACTGTTTTTATCTCTGGAGATTTTAAACTTTGTCAGAATATCCTGGTAATATGCTGATTGAAATTCCCCTCCAAAGTCTCAGTTTTTTACATACTGTTGTTTGCTCTGTACCTCTTTGCAGACAGATTCTTAGTGATGCTTTTGTTTAACCTCTGGAGAAGACACAAAATGGGAAACAAGCAAGTAAAAAGCATTTCCAAATCCCAGTGCTATAAATCTGTTTTGTTTCTCTTCTGCTTACAAAAGTGGCAAATTATTTATTTTATTATCTGATATCACACCAATAACAAGAACCTGTTCCGTGCAGTCCAATTATGAAAAATTGCCTGAGATAAAATGACTCACAGGGGACCTGTTTTTCATGGCTCTGTTGCAAGGAAATATTTACCTGCCTGAAGTGAGGAGAATTTACACTCATGTTGGCAGCTGAAAACATCCAATCAGAAAAAAAATTGATCTGATAACATGTTGGTCAGTCCCAGTTATTTGGACCATTTTATTGATGTGAGAAACCTAGTTTGACTCCAACTATGGATTTTTTCTAACTTTGGCCAGTGGTACAGTTTAGGGCATTGGGATGGGTTGAGAGTCCCTCTGAATTCCTTTCCAAACTGGTTTTCTGAAAAGCTGAGAACAAGTTTGTCCATGTTACCCAAATGCTTTCTGTCGAGGTGTGAGAATGAATTGGCACAAGTGAATTTGATTCTTTTGAGTTTGATATTTTTATTGGTTAGTAGTAAATTAGCTAAAAAACTGCATCATTCCCTGGATGTGTGTATACTGTTGTTGGAAGGCAAATGTGTGTCAATAACAAGATTAGTGCCTCGGTTATTTTATTTGGTTATATCTGTTTCCAAATGGCTGGATCCCCTCTTGTGCAGCGTTACAAAATGGAAGTATCTGGAAGAAGCAGATATCATACTTCTTTGCCAGAAAGGCATGTAACAGAGGATTACATATTTTTCCATATTATCACAAAAAAAATCGCTAATGTCTTGACGTCTGTTAGAAGTGCACAGCCTGATAAGCCTTCAGGCTTTAGGAATGACTGATGAAATTCATGCATCCCATTCAGCAGATTTTCATATCAGAGCGGAAATATTCTGATTATATGTACATGGGCGTATATACAAGTATACAAGAGAGAATGACTCTGTCAGTCTGCAGCTACTTCAAAACACTCTGTGCCATCCTGACCTCACTCCTGTGCCTCTCACAAACTGTGGGTGTTGAATTTTCTGCATCCTCTTGGCTGCTAGCGTGGGCATTCACGGCTGTGCGGGCTGGGCATCCTCTGCAGAGAGGGAAGGTGGTTTGCAAGGGCACAAAATCAGGAGCCTGCGTCATCAGTTAGGGCCTGATCCTCAGCTGGAAATTAAAAGCATTTCTCTTGGTTCA
>NW_009602345.1:36040-121889 GCF_000690535.1 Cariama cristata | reverse complement strand
TTAAGATTTAATGTTCAGTCACTGAGGAAATAATATATTTATTTTCTTAATCATGTTTATTTGACACAGAGGATAAGGCTGTCATTTTAGATGCAGGACTAGTGTATGGGTTTTTTGTTCACCCGAATGGTGGCACATGCAATTAGCCCTGAGGGTGCCGTACATTATTTTCCACTCCCCAGACCTGCCCAACAGCCTGCTAATGACCCTGCAGTCCTTTCAGGTAGCGAGCACGAAAAGGGAGCAAGTTCATTGCATTACCGGGGCTTTCACTAACAAGCAAAGCAAGTTTCGCTTGGCTTTTTTCTCCCCGCTTTGTCAGTTAGTATGTTCTTGGGAGAGAAAGTGCTTTACTTTCAGCTCAAGTTGTTAATGTTAATGATTAATAGCAGAGGAACATGAAGATGGCTTACCAGGACAGACTTCTGTGGTGATTAATGATGGGGCAGCCTCTGTCAAAGCCATGGTGGTGGGAATCACATATGCATGTTTATGTATTTATATGTAGTACATATGTGTGTTCGTGAACATAAGTTGCTGGAAGTTTATACTAAAAATATCTTCTTTGAAGTCACAAAATTGCCTTTTTTGTCTCCTTTGTGTCTTAGAGAGCAGCAATAGACACATTCCATCCTCCTGAAAAATTCATGTCTGTTCTGGGAATTTCTTTGGCCTCAAGGCAGCCCATTTAGAAATGTACTCTTAAAAGAAGAGTAAGAAAGATTTGCCTAGCCACTGCCGAGCCTTGCAGAGGTTCCTACCCTAAGATGATCATCTTCGCCCTGGCTTACCTCCACAAGCCTGAGCTTTCTGCTCCACTCAGGCCAGCCTTCGTCTTGCTGTGGCACAGACGGCTTTGCTGGAGAGGAAGCTGTGGCAAAAAAAAAAAAAGAGTAAAACAATTCCTGCTCTGCAAATTGTAAACCTGCTTTGAGGCAGACACACAGACACAAGAAATTCTCACAGCCTGCAAGGATGAAGAGAAGACTGGCTAATGAAAGCAAGAGCGTGCAGCTAACATAGGATCATTATTGCCCAGTGCAATTATAAATCAATGGAGAGATTAAGAAAAAATAACTGCTTCAGCAGTGATGGAGTGCCACCAGGGTGCCTCTGGGTCTGGAGGATGGCCTGCAGCCCAGGAGGGTGTCTGCCTTGGAAGAACAACTGCAGGGAGCTTCATATTCAGGAGTCCCACCAGGATGCAGCAGTAGGGCTGACTGAGATGCTAGGAGTTGCATTGCCGTTATCAGGCTGATGTCCTTTCCTGCACTGAGTCTTTAAGAGCTCATGACAAGGCTGTTACAGGTCATAAATGAAGATTATTTTCCTCTTTTTTGGTTTGTGAGAAGAACCTCTCTTAAGAAAGTAACTGACTTTTGTACCTTTCTCCAACCCAGGGTGCTGGAATAGCAATTTGAGCACTTCAGCCACCAGGAGATGTTTTGGGGTGGTTGTGTGTGCTATCCCACATCAGTCTAATTTTCAAAGGCAATGAGACCATACAGTTTCAGTGTCCATTGGTCTTTTTTTCCATCCATCTATCTTTCCATCTGTCAGTCTCTCCTCCCCAGCAAACATCAAGAAATTTCAGTTCTGATGGAGAGATCTCAAAGATGATATATTCATATGGATATGATGACACTTGACCTCTAACTACTCTCTGGATAAAGGAGAGATGACAGCAATTAATGTCCCTGCACAGGGACAGGTTATAGTGAAAGCTCAAGTATATTTCTAGTTTGGAACCAGCTCAGCACTTGCTGTCCTTTCTTCTGCTGGTAGGCAGGAGTGTGGCAAGGATTTAAGGATGCTACTGGCGGTGTGGTGGTGGTGTGCTGACTGGAGACCATTGGGAGGCAGGGTGCTTCTCTGTGGAAAGCCAGGATGTGTTAATTCTGGTGCTCAATGAAGAGATGGATGAATTTTACTTGTAAAACGCTTAAAAATAATCAGTTGGAAAAATAAAACAAGTTTGTATATACAAACAAGAATGTTCTGTATTTACAATGAAGCTGTTAACAGGCAATGTGCAAGGCTATGTGTTTCTTGGAGGCCACAAACTATTACATGCTCCATTAATTATCAAGCTACCGTTTTTCCTTCAGGGGTATCACAAAGGGCTTTACAGGAGAGGGGAGGGTACCCCTTCTTTGCTTTACTCAGGTGGCCAAAAATGTCTAGAAGCAACGGGGTGGGGACAGGGCTGTTTTCACAAGGGACAGGCAGATCCATTTCCAGTGAGATGGATTGCCACTCTGGTCTGAAGGCAGCAAGTAGTTGTGCTAACCTTGGTGGTGGGGCAGGGACAACTCTGAAACTTGCCTTTTTGCTGGTGGAGTCCGCAGGGAAGGGGAACCTGTGCTGATTTTCCTCTTGGGATAGCTTTTGGACACCTCCAGGTTGACTGAACAGCACCAGGTGGAAGCCGTCTTGGTGGGGCAGGACTGTGGTACCTAGTGCCAGCCCCATCCTACCCCCATCTCTGAAGAGTGCTGAACCTGGTAGGGCTGCTGTGTGTTCTGGGTTATGACTCACAACATGACTAAGCCGTGCAGAGAAACAGAAATCTATATTACCTCTCTATGCAGAGGTAAGGAAAGGTTCCTCAATGACCCTTTGAAATAGAATCATAGAATCATAGAATCATTTGGGCTGGAAGGGACCTTTAGAGGCCATCTAGTCCAACCCCCCTGCAGTAAGGACGGACATCTCCAACCAGATAAGGTTGCTCAGAGCCCTATCCAGCCTGACCTTGAATGCCTCCAGGGATGGGGCTTCCACCACCTCTCTGGGCAACCTGTTCCAGTGCTTCACCATCCTCATTGTAAAAAATTTTTTCCTTATGTCAAGTCTAAATCTACCCTCTTTTAGTTTAAAACCATTACCCCTTGTTCTGTCACAGCAGACCCTGCTAAAAAGTCTGTCCCCATCTCTCATATAGGCCCCCTTTAGGTATTGGAAGGCCGCAATGAGGTCACCTCGAAGCCTCCTCTTCTCCAGGCTGAACAACCCCAACTCTCTCAGCCTGTCTTCATAGGAGAGGTGCTCCAGCCCTCGGATCATTTTCATTGCCCTCCTCTGGACCTTCTCCAACAGGTCCATGTCTCTCCTGTGCTGAGGGCTCCAGAGCTGGATGCAATACTCCAGGTGGGGTCTCACCAGAAAATACTGCTCTGGGACTGCCAAGCAGAGCCATCTTACAGAAGATGGTGAAATGCAGAGTGGAGCTGATCAAGTTTTGATTGCAAGGCTTTCAAACAGACATTGCCTAGGCCACTGTAATCCCCTTCTGGGAATATACATACGGAGATAAAAGTGTTGCTTAATGGTTTATGAAAGTCCTATTCAGAAATGCTCCATATGACACAGGGATCCCCCAGTTGCGTGGTTCTGAACTGCTATTGATGGAAAAAAAATGTTATTGAGAGAAAACTGCCTGTGTGGAAGTGAACCCTTTTACATTCACTCAAACTACTACTTTTACTCTTTCCTGCTACAACTTCCTTGGTACGCAAAGCATCTTCCAACAGTGGTTGCATACGAAAGGCTGAGCTTTTTATGGCACCATGTCACTGGCATAAGGCTGTGCTGTCATAATATTCACAGCACATTGACATGCATAGACCGACCTATGTTTATTTTTATCCAGGCAGTCAGGTACCATTTTCATGAAGGTTGCTCAAGGTGTGCCACGCTAGCCACAAGAGCTTCATGGCTAGCTCGAGGCAAACCAGCTTTGTACTGCTGCTGGAAGGCTTGAGCCTGTCCTCTCCTGGTGTCAGGGGTGTCTGTGCAGCTTCCAAGTGGGACAGGCTGGTGGACTGGCTCAAAACTAGTCTTAAAAATCAGTTGGCTTGCAAGCTGATCTGACTCGCTGTGACATTGCACTTGGAATATTTACCACCAGGTTTTGCTGTCTCTGTTTTGCTCTGCCAGACCTGCAGCATTAGGAAGTATCAAACTTGTGTTAGGGCAGGCTGGGCTGTGGGTCACACAGAGACTGCTGTGTGGGCACACCACCGCTGCTGTCTCCTCTTTGCATCTGTAGTCACTGTCTTTCTTGGCTCTTTTTTTTCCCATGCATCAGCTGCATTAAATACCCAGTATTCCTGCCTATGGTGTCTAGGGAGATGGCTTTCTCAGATCAGGTGGTTCCTCCTCCCTGGGATAAATATAAACATAAGGACTATACAAGATTTGGATAAATATAAAGATTAAAGCCAGATGTAAATGAAACAATTAGAACCTTCTTGGGCTGGGGTCCTTCAGGTAAGAGAAACACAGTTTTGAATAATTGCAAAAAGAGACATTTCTTGACACTTGTTGGGTTTGACCAAGAGCTTGTCCAAGGCAGCGTTCCTGTCAGTAGCAGTGCACTGACGTATTTGAAGCCTTGCATTGGTTCTGGATCTCTGTGGAATACAACAGGAGAGAGGTTATTGAATTGAAGTTTCAAGGTGCTGCTATAATTCTCTCTGATATTCCCATAAGTAGTTGTCCGTGTTTGCAGTGCTGGTTGCGATCAGTGCAGTCTGATTCCTGTCTGGCTGATTTCCTCCTCTGTGTAAACTCTGCTTTCCATGAATCCTCACAAGTTTCCAAAGTTTGCTTTCCGTGAGAATCTGTGTGACCAGAACTGGATTATTTGCCTATTTCAGAGAAGCAAACACAGCTGGAACAAATTCATTTTTTTAATCAGCATGAGTATTTACAAAAATATTTTTGGTTGCGTTCCCTCTGCTCTGCCTTTTCTGACTGATACTTGTACAGAAATGTGGAAAAAATCAATTTTATTCTTTCGATAAGGCCACTACATGTCTCAGCTTCTAATTGTGATACAAAATCTCCTTTGACAGGCCTACCAATTTAAAAGTCAACCTCAGTTTATTGAAATGAAAGAAAGGAATTGAACTTCAGTTCTCACAGGGAATCATTCTTCTCATATCCCGAGCACACATTGGTTCTGGATCTCTGTGGAATACAACAGGAGAGAGGTTATTGAATTGAAGTTTCAAGCACAGAAGCAGAGCTCTGGCCAATTATATTTTGCCAGGGCTGAAATTGAACTAGTCTGAAAAAAAAAGGATACCAAACCGCAAACCAATGTGATGTAGAATCATATCTCTTCTGAGATGAAATGCTTCTCAGTCTGGAAAGGTGAGGGAAATGATGCGGTATTTTTGTCTTTAATATCTGCCTGCTCTTCATGCCTTGCTTCCTGACTTCGTCTCTTTTTTCTATCATAATCTCTATTGTGTGGCTGCTTAGAATTCAGTCGTAGTACCAAGCATTAGATGTCAGAGGGTTTTTGCCTTATAATTACCGGACTTGTTGAGGGTGTGCTGGACAGTAGATGTGAAAGCTCAGACCATGTGCTTCTTCAGGATCTCATGAGGTCAGCCCCCAAGCAGTTACCAGCACAGGACAGGGGAGGAGAGACTGCCTATCAAACGTCCTGTTTGCTGCAGTGAGACAAGGTTTCGTGATCAACTGTTATGGAGTCAGTGCTGACTGACTTTCCGTTATATTCCCATTCCTGTTGGAAAGGCACTTATGCTCTATTCTTTGTATGAGATGTTGAGTTACAATTTTCTTCAAATATTTAATTTTGTGACAAGATTTACTACATTTGCTTCCCTTCACATCATACCTTCCCCCAGGCATCCTGTGCACCTCTACACAAAATTCAGATGCACCATCTGGGAAGCAGTCTGTAGGTGGTTGTGGAACCCACATGTATAGCTATTAGCTTCAAGATGCTAATGCCTGCATTAATCATTGGATTGACTCCCTTGTGTTGCATTATTTAAGAAAGTCTAAATTGTTTAATTTGTCTATTTACAGTCCCATTTATATCAAATTTTCTTACACAAATTATTTCTTCTGATGCAAAGTATATTACTCAGTTTTTACAGACCTTTGGGTATGGTGCCATCTGTGTTTCTGTTATCTCAGGAAATTTTCATTTTGTGATTCTATTCATGCACGCACCACAAATATGAAATACGTGATGCAAGAAGTCATCACTGGATCAAAATTAACAAGATACAGGCAACCTCAACATGCTGAGATAAAATGTTCTGAAGAAAAATGCCTCAACGGCTTGCAAAAATGACTGTAGCTTCAGAGAGAGTATCTTTGCTCTTTGTATCAGGCAATTAAGAATCCAGATAGTGCAAGTTCTCTATAAGTAGTATTTACTTATTCAAATGAGATACCAAACTAGTATCTCTGGGTAGTTTATACATTGTTTAAAAAGTTATTTCAAGGTTTCACTAACTGAGTGATTTTGATTGGACCCAAAGCTGAAGGCCCAACGTTCACACTAAGGACATTTCAAGGAGGTTTACTTCAGACTAGCTCTAGCCTGTTCTCATGGGTTGGAAAACCACTAGCAGTTGAGCCCACCTTCTGCTTTAGCTTCATCCAGAAGGAGACCACTTTGCATGGGCCACTATCACTCAGTGACAGAAATCAAAGCATGATTAAGTAGGCGTCATCATGAGACTTTGCTTCAAAAGCAGGCACTTGATTTGAACCAAAATGCTACTGTAGATGCATCTAGATATTGCTTGTAATGATAACTGGAACAAAGTTTTCTGTCAAAACCAATTCTTCATGGAATGTAGGAATTCAGATCAAATTAAACAATTTAGTGAAAATGTCTCCTTTCTACAAAAAACATCATTCTTCTTTTCTGTTAAAGGTTTCCAACTAATACTGAGAGATTTCAGCTCGTACCTTTTCTGACAGCCCCAGCCCAGGGCATCAGGCACCTCCACAGAGATGGGGATGGGCTGAGGCTGGGCAGGACATCAGCTGGCGGGTGGGTGTCAGGATCTGGCACGGGCATGGCTGCAGCAAAGCTGTGGCATAGCTCAGGCAGGGACCGAGAGCAGAAGCTCAGCTCAAGGGCAGCTCCAGAGAAGAGGGGTGACCCTGGCCCAGGCTTCAACAGCACTTTCACCAAGGCCACCAGTCCCAGGCTGCCAAACCCCCAGGAGGAGGGGAAAGCATGCTCAGGACACTGACATATGTAGTGTAATTCCAAATATCCATCTTAAAAATCAAATACTTTGGTTACACTGATAAGTGAGGTAGAGATTTTCAAAATTATAGCAGGGTATGTATCTCCCCCTTGGCAGTTTTCTGCATTATTGCCTTAATCTGGAAGGATTTTAACTGCAGTGGAATGGATGTCACACATTGCCCTGGATGAGGCTGTATATTGCATCAAGGAATACTATGTGGGGGAGCTAGTTTTAATATGCTTTCCAAAGAAAAACTCCCACTTTGAGAATCCATGCCTTAGGAAATACTGGAGACTTCAGCCCTGAGAGCTGGAGGTTCTTCGTGGGTTATGGACACCAGGCAGCAATAATGTGGGATCATGAGAAAATAACTTTTTTTCTGTGGTTTTGCTCTGAAATAGTAAAAAGAATGAGTTGATAGGCTCCAAAGAAGGTGGCCAAGGTGCAGTTTGGACTTACTGTTTTCTGTGGACTGAGTTACTATTTTAGATAGAAAATTACTTGTCTGGGGCATGCAGGGAGCCTTAAAAGTCAGGAAGCGATGGGAAAAGGTTCTCAGTTTGGTTAATTGAGATGTTTCCCATGATTGTTAGAAAATAAAATAAAACTGATCTTCTGTAAACTCTAGTCACTGGGTAAGGTAGTTGATCGAGAATGCTTATCAAAACAGAAAGATTTTGTTTGGAAAAAATCATGAAATTAAAAATATGGGTTGTCTGTTTTGTCTTCTCACCCTTTATACTAAACTCGGAAGATATTTTTCATTTAGGGTTCTTTTTTTAGGATAAGAAAGAAACTTTGGTTTTAAGGGGGCATAAAAGAGAAAGCAACAACAAAAACACAATCTCATGTCTCTGGAAGCTGAAGCTTTTCAAACCAGTTACTGTAAGATTTGCAATGAAGTTGTGAGGAACGGCGCTGATGGACAAGGAACAGGATGCGGTGTTCCCAGTGTGCCCAGGTGGCCAAGAAGGCCAACAGCATCCTGGCCTGTATCAGAAATAGTGTGGCCAGCAGGACCAGGGCAGGGATCGTCCCCCTGTACTCGGCACTGGGGAGGCCGCACCTCGAATCCTGTGTCCAGTTCTGGGCCTCTCACAACAAGAAAGACCTTGAGGTGCTGGAGCGAGTCCAGAGAAGGGCAACGAAGGTGGTGAAGGGTCTGGAGCACAAGTCTGATGGGGAGCGGCTGAGGGAGCTGGGGGTGTTTAACCTGGAGAAGAGGAGGCTGAGGGGAGACCTGATCACCCTCTACAACTACACCGCCGACTTTTTACAGTGCTGGTGGGCACATTTACAGAAGTTTTTTTCTCATATTTAGGTAGGATTGGTGAAGAACTTTCAGTATGCAGTCTTGAAAAAAGTGTTATAAGGTGAATAAAATTTCGGGCATCTTTAGGGCGTGGGGTAACATCTTCCCCATACAGGAGAGGAGCAAGGGGCAGCAGGGCTGTGCTGGGTGTGTGGAAAAAAAAAACAGCCCAAGGAACAGGCAGGTACCTGCATATGGATTGGCTAAAATTTTGGGCTGCAATGCTGGCGTGGCCAGGAGGAGAGCCAACGTGGAGGAGCCCCGTGGCTGTGCTCTGTGCAGTAGGTTTGCAACTGCTATAGCTGTAAACAGTCAGAAACTGGTGCAAAATCTACTTGGACCATAATCTGGGTGCATCCATACCACTATAAAAGGGTTTGTATGCATTTTAAAAACCATAAATGCTGCTTTTTAGATATGACAGTTTACAGACCAGAAGAACAAAGTGCATATCAAAGCCAGGAGTAAGCATCCTACAGAAAGGGCTGTCCCTGGCTCTGTCAGAAAGGCAGAGCCGTCCACTGGCCCATGCAGTCAACATGTTTAGCAGCTCAAGAGGATTAAAAGGAACTCATTGGATTTGTCACTTGCAGAGCTTTATCCAACAGTCACATTTAATTTCCCAGCTCTCAATGCCTGTAACCTAATTTCTACATCTGTATGAGGTGTGTGGAAAGCAGGGAGGGGTGGGGGGAAGCATCAGACTCCGAAAGAGCCACTGTCAATTTAAACATCATTTACACTCTTGGGACTGAAACGGCAACAGAGCGGTGCAGCGAATAACACCAGCTGGGTGCTAGCACAAGGACTAGTGCTTGCTGGTCACAGTGCTCCCCTTCCCTGCCTTCCTCCCTTTTCTGGGACGTGACCTGCTATTTTGTTCCATCTGCTTTACAGATGAAGGTAGAGCTGCTGCCTCATCCATTTCCCCCTGCCCAGATAGTCCCACCTCCAGTTTATTTTCTCTGCTGTCAGAGTTTTGGGTTTCCCAGGCTCAGCTGGGGCTTACAGTCCCCCTGCACATCTCCCAGTATCGTCTGTGTGCTGGCTCTACCTCTGCACATGCCCTCGCCCCCCGGATGGGGAATAAACCTTTCAAGTTTATGGAAGTGCTTCTCTTCTCTGCAGTTATCTCCTAGCCAAGTTAGCCAGATTTAATTGCTTTAATCATTCCTCAACTCCTTCCAGACACCCAAGTCATTATTGTTTGATTTTTGTTTTCAATTGCTTCCAATTTGTCAACGTTCTAGCTTTGTTTTGTGCTGCAGGCATGTCCAGAGACCCCAGAGCTGGTGAAGACTCTTCTGATCTTGCAACGATGATTTTTGTGATGTTGCAACCGGACTTCTTGGTTAGCCCAGGCACAGGGTGCACCAAGTGACTCCCCTTCGAGCCCAGTTACTCTGGTTGGTACAGGGCAAGGACTGACATGCTGCCAGCTTAAAGGCTGGGTGAACAGGTAAAAGCTAGAGAGGAGTTTGGTCTGAAGCTAAAATAGTTATGCAGGGGAGACTGCCCCAGAACAGTATGATCCTTGAGATCTGCTGGGTGTCCCCAGCTCCCGGTGGTCAGGGGTAAATCTAAGGCTGCTGTTTTTCTGTGTGCAAATGCTAGGAAGTCTTTGGAACAAACGTTTTGAATGATCTTACAACATTTTGCATAATAGCTTCAGAGGTTTTGAAGCTATCAATCCCAAAGCCATATTATTTGTTCTGAGTTTATTTTTTATTTGTTGTTTCTAACTCTTGGGGTTGTAGAAAACATCCTGAATGCAGAATCTGATGGCTCTGAGATGAGTGCTCAGTTTCAGAGATTCTCCTCAGTTTTGAAGCCAACCTCACAGGCTTCCCAGGGCAAGAGGACGATGAGGTTTGACCCTGGAGCTTCATAATTTTTATTGTCAGTACTCCCCAAACTGTAAATTCAAGTGGAACCCCAGCCTTCATGGAAAGGATGGGATTGCTTAACATGCAGTGAGAGGCGTCCGTGCAGGACAGGAAAGACATGGAGTGAGCGCTTCATTTTTTATATTTCTTTCCTTGCATCTTTTAATTTATTAAATATTAATAATTTATTGCATCTGGAAATTGACATTAGGTAGAAGAAATAGAATCAATTTTTAATAAATATGAGCAATAAATAAAACATTTAATAAATTATGCATGGTAAAGATTACTGAAAGATTAAATAATGATCTTGTATACATACTCAAGCTATTATTTATTAATAGCTTTTTGCAGTGCAGTATTTGTGACACTCAGGGAAAGTACAGTTTCACCTGAAAAGTAAGCCAGGAGAGAGGGGAGCTGCAAGTTTCTATTTTTGTACCTCAATGACTTTCAGATCAAATATCTCACATTGATGAGGGAAAGAAAATGTTTCCTTTCCCTCATCCTGGCCCTGGAAACTCTGTGTGCCACAAACCCCAGTTTTTCCTTCCCACCCGCTGCCAGGCTGAGGCTTTCTGCAGGCTAACCCTCGTGATCCTGTTACTCCTTCCTAAAACATGTAACATGAAAAAATTAAAAAAAACCCCAAACTGGTGAAAAAGCCAGTGGCAGTCAGTTTAGTGCCTGAGACTTTGTTTTTTAGCCCTCTGTATACATTACTTTTTCCAATACCACATTTTCATGATTAGGGATGCAGGTGGTTGTATCAAATATCTTATCTATCAGACCTGGCTCCCCAGGGGCTAAACTCTGTTATGAGGCAACAGATTTGCTAGAGTTGACCAATATATTTGCAACTGGTTTTCAGCAAAGAGGATGCAAAATACAGTTCAGCGGACACCCCGACCTCAGCACCCCACACCCCAAATGCTTTCTGCTGCTCAGAGAAAAAGGGTTTGGTTTCTAAAACTGAAGTGATCAGTTTAAAAGTAGCTTTATATATTTGTTAATCTCTGATACAAAATATGGGCAGGAATAATTTTATTTTTTTTTTAGTTTTAACATATATAGGCTGAGTTTTTCAACAGAGACCAAAGGAGTGGGAGTAAAAAAACCCATTGATTTTTTTTTTTAGGAGTAATTGTGTGTCGAGTAATTATGTACTCTTTTAACAAATTTTTCAGATTCCAATTGCTTAACTGTGTGTCCCTTTCTGTGTCTCACTGTAGGGCTCAGTGGCAAAACAGTCTGGAGCAGCAGATTGGTACCTGCTTTGGGCCTCCCAGAAAGTGGCCGTGTCTGCCTGCAGTCTGGCACCCTGTTTTCTTCCACTCAGAATTAGCCCAGTGGTAAATATAACTACTAATTATATTTTAACCTACATATTCTTTTTTTAATTTTTTTTTTTCTCATGTATTCCTTCTTAGAGTGTTTAATTGCCAGTGGAAGACTTAAAGGATATGTTTTATGCGGTCTGTGTTTAAGTATCCAGCGATCAGTAACCTCACTTTAATACCTCAGTGGAAAAAATAGGTTAAACAACACAAAGGGCAACTGGTGGTCAAACTCAAGCAGCCCATTTCTAAACAACACCAAGCCACATGTTGCTCCCACATGGTGCGGGGGTGAAGGAAGGCTCTTTGCCACCCAGCGCGTCCCCCTGCCCGACTCCAATGAAGACTCAGCTGGAGCAGCATCGCGAACAGAAGATCAGGGACTGATCCCACTTTGCCCAGCCTCACACACACTTTAACACAAGTGCAATTTAAAGGCGGTGTCTCTGCATTTCCTATCAGGGGGGTGGACAGGATTACATGTACAAAATCCGATTATGAGCCTGGATGCAATAATATCTAAGAGGGAGACCTGGAGAATTGGACCCTGCATCAGAAGCTCGCCTTGTTGATGATTCTAGGATTGCTCGCCAGTTGAAAAGAAATCTCCCCACAGTCTTTTTTGTTCCCAGCTGTTATTATGATCCTGAAAGAAACCAAACTAATATCAAAGCACGTTTTTTGAGAGTACACAGCTCGCTCATGTCAAAATTAAGCAAATAACTGTGCTGAACTTATGAACGGAGATGGCTAAGACCATGCAGTGCCAGCTGCAACGACTACAGCTTTCTGTTGAAATACAATGTCAGAGTCTCTTAAGCAAGTGGCTGGAAGCGATCACCTTGTGGTGCACACCAGACAATTTCAGTAATGATGCTTCTGTGAAGAAAGGCAAAGAACAAGTAGGTGCACCGATAGTCATTTTGCCTTTTTCCTTCAGTGCCAGTAAGGCTTAGTGCTGATCCATCCCTGGTAGGTACCTGGCACTACAGCGTGTGTCTGCTTGACAGAGCAACCGTGCTTTACTTAGTTCTGCCTGCGGTTTTCTTTATGCCATAAGATTTGGTTTCTGCTCTGTGAGAAGCACACCGAAACACAAAGTCTGAGGACCAGCTTCCTGATCTTGAGACAACCTTTGTCCAAACCTAAAAGTGAATTTTGTCAATAAGGCTTATTTTTGTTATGGATTAGTCCCACCTCCTGTGAGCAGTTGGAAGGACTAAGCAGCCTTCCAGTGTCCCTCTGGGCTCTGTTCTGTGTGCTTTACACTACACTTTGTGAGGTGTAAAGTCTAAGGGAGCTCAGCAGCTTGAGACCCCTCCTAACATTTGGGTAGAAATGGTGTCACGTGCTAACTCGACCCTGCATGCTCTGGAGAACCCAGAAGCTGCAGCTCCTGGGAAGGCGGCCGGCAGCACCCTCTCCTTCCCCTTCCTACAGCTGTCAGCTGAGGAACGGATCCAAGAGGGCAGCAACACGTGTGCTGTGAAACCTGAAAGGGGTTTACATCGACATCTGGAGCGTTCCACTGGGAACAGGGATGCTATTAGGTTGTCAACATATGTTGCAGATGACATTTAGAGTAGAGACGGCTGCTGAAGAAAGGAGCCGTTTAAAACCCCTCTTAGAATTTCTGGTTTTTTCTATCTATACATGAAAGAATTACAGATGCAAAGTGAGATGCAGGGGAAATTATAAACCTGGCACCTCCAAAATGATCATTTAGATTAACAACTGTATTTTTAAACTCTTGGCAGCACAAAACATCTTCTTACATTACATATAATATATATTGAATTCCCCAAGGTAGGATCTTTTGATAGGAAGTACTACAGTGCAAAGGCTGAAATAGCAACATTTGCTAAGACTTCACCATCTTACACTGAAAAAAGAAGTTAGAAGGATGCTGTGGGAGAGCATAAACAAATGTGTTTATTTGTGCATGTGTCAATTCAGAGAGAGGGGGGGGGGACTAGCTGTGTGTGAGACAGCACTTGACAGTTCAAAAGCTGTTTCAAAAATGTGGGGTGAAATCTTGCCCTCACTTAAGGCAACGGGCTCTGACTCAAATGGGAGAAGGACTTTGCTGCTGGTGCTACTTAGATCTCCAGCGAGAGAGGCAGTTGTGTGTAGCTTTACTTGCCAGCTGCTGTTGCAACAGGAAAGCAGATTTCCCTTAGGACAGATACTCAGGGACCCATGATAGCAACGTCTCTTACTGTTCAAAAGATTTATTTTGAGATTACCAGCTATGATAACTTTGCAAGGCAGTTCAATTCTCGAAGACCATCCTAGTTTAAAAGTGAAAGTGGTAAATAAAAAATGCAGATGAGTATAGCTTAGGTTAAAGTCTCAGTGAGCATACTGTACGTAGGAAGCTCAAGAAGGATTCAAACTTACCAGTTTTGCATTAAAGGGTTGAATAATTCATGCACTGAGTCAGTAAATGAGGTTACAATGCCACGGGTGCATTGGCCCTCACATGAGAATTATAATCAATGGTTATAAATTTTCCTGGATTTGTTCAAGGGTAAGGCAACTCAGCAGCTTTTTAAAACTTCAGCTTTTGTAACGAGATGCTAAAGTTTGCCGTCTTGGAAACTACCAAATAGTCATGGGAATGTTCTGGAGGATTTTCAAAAATGTGACTACTGGTTGTGATACCTAGGTATTGAAAGTTTCTTGAGGACGAAGGGTATTTGGAGGGGCTTCGAGACTGGATAGTCCTCCGGTCCTGGAGAGCATCCTGTGGCCCAGTTTGCAGTAGCAGCCTGCTCATACTGAAGTTGGCTGAGTGGCAACTTTCTGGTCTGAAATGTCCATGTCCCACCACAATCGTGGTTCTTCTCTCAGGAGTTCAGCCTGCCTCGTGTCATGGTTTGCCCCTCATGATCAGCAGTCTCATGAGAGGTGAAAAGCCAGAAGGCAGAGGAAAACAAGGGAAATAAAGACAGCAGGTACTTTTAGATAGGCTTTAGGGGTGGAGGTGGATGCTGGGGCTGTTATCACAGATGCATGAATTTTTTCACAATGAACACAGATCTTGAAGTGCAAAAAAGACAGTAAGATATGAGTGAGAAAAAAAAAAACAGCAACTTTTTGTGTTACTTTCTGTTGTGGGATGAAAAGTTACATTGAGCTTTGTAGCCTATACTGGTCACATCCTCATTTCTGGATTTTCTCTTGAGCAGTCTTTGGCCACATAGCTGTGTTCAAGCCCTGAAACCAAGGGCTTGCCTACAGGAGGGCAACACATGCATGTAAATATACGTTGCTGCTCCCATTTGACATCACCAAATCCATTAGATAACACTGTTTCTGCAGTAAACCCGTATCAGCCAGCTGTGATTTAAGGAGCTTTACTCTCCTTTTGCTGTGACTACCGTTGGTGGGTGTGAGCACCTCCATTCCCTGGAAACATGTGTGGGGGTGGCAGGGCTTAGGCACTTGGTCCAGCAGTGCAGGTGTCTGCAGCTGGAATCCAAACTAACGGTGGCATTTGTGTGACTGTTCTGCTTTGGGCTTTGCCTAGATCATGGTGGTGATTTCTCCTGTCACCTTTTTTAAGGTGAAACATTAGTTTAATGCTTCTGTGTGGTGACTGTCAGCTTGCATTTCTGTTCAGCTTCTGTTTGCAAGGACTGATGTGGACACTATTAAATTATAAAAGAGGCAAGGTTTAGAAATGGAAGGATTTTAATGTGTTAAGAGAAAGGCACTTTACTGATAATAGTTTTGAAGAGCCTACCACTCGTGTAAGTTACATAGAGAAAAATAAATTGCTACTATAAAATGCAGAAGGCTAAAAGGTGCTTTAAGTCCAGAAATCAGATTCACATAAAGGGATATTACCCTTTGGTTGTCTGTGCCAAGTCTTTGTCCTCATATTCATTTTGAGGGATGAGGCATTAGCTAGTGAACCTGAGCCTGGAGACTTTGCCAGTCTCATCTATCAACAGCAGTAGATACATGATAGGGTGAGACCAGCCCAGGAAAGTAATTTGCAGGCTGAGTGCGGTCACCTGGACACCTGGGCTTGGTTTCAGGAGCCTACGTGTGCAGGGGCATTGAAGTCCCGGTATGGTCAGTGGGAGTCCAGCTGATGTGCATGGTGGAGCCAGGAGAGCGATCCAACTGAGCAGCTGGGGAGTGTCTGTTTTAGGATATACTGACCCTAGGGGCTGGCTCTCCACAGGCTGTGGTGAGACCTAAAATACCTTGTTTGCGTATCCTTGATCTCCTTGAATCCCATGTCTGGGATGCATACATGTAATTTGCTGCTCCCCCTTCCCATCTGTGCTGGAGCTGTGTCCTGCAGCCTGTTTCGCTGCTTTGAGAAGGCTGGATCCTGACTGCTGTGTGCAGTCAGTTTGGTGCATGGGAATAGCCTCGAGAGACTCTGCTGGCAAGATCTCTGTCCCTGGGCATCGTGAAATGCAGAGGCTCTTCATGTCTTAAACAGCTCCAGTTGTTGCCCTGGCAAACAACTTTTCCTCCTTTCCCACCTGGGAACAGAGCACCTAGTGATGCATTCCTTCCAAACTTGCATCCTGAGAATGCAAAGCGCCGGGCTGCCCAGCCTTGTCCCTGATGTGGCAGTGGCCCATGCGATGGCATGGACAGGAGGCAGGCTCACTGCTTGGACATTGTGGGCAGGATCTTCTCCTTTTTGTCTTCAGAGGTGGAGTCCAAGCGCTCTGTGTTTATGAAGCTTGCAGCAGTAAATTAATAAGGACAAATGTGTTAGTGTCTCTGCTCTCGTCTCACAACAAACTAATTGATATAGTTGAAAGAGAGAATTGATGCAAGCAGCAACTTTATTCTCTGTCCTACCACACCTGAGATGCTGTATGGTCCATCAGGAAGTTGGTGTGAATTTTGTCAGTGACCTTTGGTGAGTTTTGGACTATTGGCTTTCTCCTGATGCTCACTACTTTGGTAAGGGGGTTGCTCTGCAAATGAAAGAATAACTCATTTTCCATTTTTGCCTCTGTTCATATCTTGGCATTGGCTTGCACTGGTTTTCACTGATATGGGTGGTTTAGTTGCTTTTTTTTCCTTTAATTCTTCTTACCTTTAAGGAAAAACAAAAAGCTGAAATACTAACATCATGACAGAGGTTTTAAATGAAGAGCGAGTTCATAGCTAAATAAGTCAATAGATAATTACATGTAACAATTCCAACACATAGTTTGCCTTGTGAATTTACTAACATTACCTGTGGGAAGAAGAGACAGCCAAGGGGAAAGGAAGGCAGACGCACAGTCAGGCAGGGATTTGGACAATGGATGAGACAGTTCAGGTGACATCAGGTAATATCAGTCAAAATACTTCTGAAAGCTTCACTGAAGTTGATGTGATTCATAGCTGGTGAAGACAGAGTTGAGAACGAGGTGCCAACCCACCCTTTTGCTGATGCACAGATTTGGCTGAAAGTGCTACGTGTCTCACGCCTTTCTGTCTATTGCCATGAAGCACCAGGAGCAGCTTCAGGAGGAGCTATCTGGTTTTCTGGCAGTGAGTGTACAGGCAGGAAGGATAGAAAGAGAGATGAGATATGGAACACGTTATTATGAAAAGCTTCTCAAAAGCCTTAGGATGTCTGCGGTTTACGTGTGAGTCCTCATGGTCTTTGTTCTGCTGGAATTGATAAATGTTGACCCAAAATGGCTATACTTCCAACTCCAAAGCTACTCTCAGTAGTAGTTAAGTAGTTAAGTCCAATTATCTGTCTCAGAGGAAGGTGGAGAAATAGCTGTGGGTATAAAACCTCCACCGCATAGCCAGTAACAGTGATTACAAGTGGTAAGTATAACAAGAGGACATCAAAGACCCTGCTGCAAGGACTGAAATCCAGTAGCTGCATAGGGCTCTACAAAATGCTTCTGAGCTTTTCAGAAGTGCTTCAGAAGACTGGCAGCTTCAACCAACACATTAAGTTTTTGAGGATTCAGAAGTTATGATTGACATTGGAAAAATACAAAAGGTGCCCTGTCTTTAATGTTATTCATAGTCAGACCAGCAGGGCTAAAGAACTAGGTATCAGAGCAAATTTGTATGTTAACCTTTGCATCAATGTGAGGCTGAAACATCTTTCTTCTTCTTTTGAGCCCTCATCATCACAATGTCCAAGTATCTCTTGAAAGCACTAGTGAATATATCCTCAAAGAAGCACTCTAATAATCTGTTACAAATGAGGAACTGAGGCAAAAAGTCTCAATGATTTAATGAAGGTCATAGAGTGGATGTAAATCCTGGAATTGAAGCTTAGATTGACTAAGGATCATCAATGTATCTACATCAGCATGCTAGTTCAGCTCAGAAGTACATTTCTGAGTGAATTTCCTGCTTGTCCCCACCTCCAGGGACTTGGTTGCCATCATGGAATTGTGTTGGATTGCACAGGCCATACTCCTTTCACAAGGACCAAACCAGGAGTGTGTGTTTCTGCTGCTGGTGGATGTCCAGTTCTCAGGCCCAGAATAAATCTGGGCTGAAGAAAACACCCTGAACGTGGATCTGCTCCTCCTGTGTTTGCACCGTTTGCCAATGGCGACAGACTCAGTGTTCCCTAGCACCAACTCCGTAAGTGCAAACTCGGGCTTTGAGGATGAAAGGCAAGGCAGACGTAACGAAATCACTGTGAAATACAACAGTTTCCCCTCAACTAATGGCTGGTTATTGGAAGCACAATTTGTCCCACGCCTTTGATCTTGCTGCAGGATCACCGGCAAGCAAGTCTGCGCTCAGAGAGTGCCAGTGCAGTTCCTACCAGAGCATGGGTTTCATGCTAGCAGCTACACAGAACCAGCTGAACAGTGAATTTGCTTGAACAAAGCTTAAACCGCAAAGTGCACAAATGAAATTAGAGTATGTTTAATCAATATGGAAACCAAAGCTCTAGTGAGTGAATAGGATGCAGAAAGCTGATCTGGTTTGGGTAGCTTGGAGCTGAAGTCAAGAATTCTGGGTTTTAGCCGTGTTTCTGACAGTGAATATTTAGTCAAAAGAAGCCAAATCAAATTCCATTGATACATTTTTGAGTATTTTAGCATGTTATACCCAGATGTGATGTGCTAGGTACATATTTATGATATGAGAGATCCCTGAGGAAAGAAAAATGTAACATTTCACCCATCTCCTTGATATTTCTTCTCTTGTAATTCTTAAGTCCTGTTGAATGAATGGTGAATAAAAAAAAACGTAATTACAAAAGCAGATTTTATAAGAGCAGAGCTGCTTTATGTTTGGTGGACTGGTGACATACAGTGTCCCTAGCTCGATGCATCTCTTCTTTATAAAGTGCATGAGCAGAGGTGGGGTGGGGGAGAAGAATTATCTGTCATTGGGCTGGAGTTGAAATCTTCTGGGACCAGCAACTTTACTTGTTCTGCTTATCAATTTTTCTCCATTTATAATGGGACTGCATGATCAGGAAAATGACTGATGCGCATTTGCTAAGCAGCAGCTGCAAGGAAAAGAAATTGGCTGCCTAGAGCCAAAGTGACTCTTTTCTGCAGCCAAAATGCCAGTGTTAACAAAGGGAACAAGATTTCCAAAGCCAGACTGCGAAATTAAGGCCTCACTGACAACCTTGGCAAGGTTCCTATTGACTTCAGGAAAATTGAATTTCACCCAAATCTTCTAATACAAATGGGAGCTTCTTGAGCAAAGAGTATTAAATACTCTGTGCCTGTGCTGAGTGGACTTTCAGATCATGAGATTATGTTCTTTATTTGTCTGTCAGCAACTGCTGTAATTTGTGTCCACATCTTCAATTTTATTGTGATTTAAGCCTGTCCATGCAGCAGTGTTAATAGCATTGCTGGGAGAGAAGCCATGGTAAGTAAGTCTGTCTGAAAGGCTCCTCACAGTGCACTGAAAATGCTGCACCTTGTGATGCAAAGTGCTGATCCAGTGCAAACATGCTGCACTGTTTCAAAGTTATTCAAGAAACGCTAACAAGCTGATGTTTACACAAGAAGAACGTGTGCTGGATTGGGTATCCTCTGCACTTTTGCCACTAGCATGAAGGCAGAGTATAAGCATGATGTCAGCGTGAACCCCATCCTGCATGCTGACTGATTTGATGGAGATACCTTTCTGAGTCCACTTCTGAACAAGGTCTATTGTGAATTACCAGGGTGGACCAGCAGTGTCCAGAACTGGTGTCCAAGGATCATGGTTTCATGGCAATAGCTAACATGAGCAGGACACTGCTGGTGGCTTCCCTTCTCCTTCTCCTTTTTTGCAATGTTTTTATTCTTTTCTCCTGTTTTGCCACCACTAACAGCAGTTGCTGACTTAGTCCCCTTAGTAGGTTCTCAGCTAATTGTCCTCAAGTAATTGTCCTATTGAATTTGTGTGAAAATTTAAAATTAAGACTTTAGCATCCTACCAGCCCCTCAGTAGATTACCTGTCAGTGCACAGAGGTGTTATTGCAATCAATTCCCGTGGAAAAATAGTTGCATTACCCCTGAACAAATGTGCAAACTGTCTGACTAGAGGAGAGCACAGACGTGGTACTCATTTATTTTTGCATTAATTTTTCCTGCCATTCAAAGCTAATCCTGTTTGCAGAAGCCTGCTGAGTGCAGAGGTGTGCATTACTGTAGGGACGTACATTATTACAGGGACTCCAGCATTTCCAGCAGTACATCTGGAATCATCTTGCATTACAAGCTGTCTTTTATACGTGATGAGTAACAAATTCCACTTTACTGTTAAAAGTGAGGGAGCCTTCCTTTAAATTTTGACAAATGGGTAGGAGGGAAATACAAAAATATTGGCTAGAACAGCTTTAAGTCCTCCTTAGTTGCAAGCTTTATAATAAGGTGACAAGAAAGCACAAAATATTTAGTGAGCTCAGTGCTCATGTCCAAGCACCACAGCACATTAAAACACTTGGGATCATCCCGTGAGGAGTGGTTAAGCCACAACCCCGCTCTCATCATGGAGTTTGTTTTGTATTTTCATTAAAAACATAGAAAATGGCTTCTGTGCAGCTTTCAGCGTCAGACCAGATTCCTGGCTGGGTACCAAAGTGCAATCACAACACAAGCTATTCTCAAGATATCTTGCTGGTCTTCTGCTGCTTTCCCTCTCTCCAAGGAGGAAGCCCTGTAGTGGAGCATCACCATATTACCTTGCTCTACTCTGTTGACTGAGTTTCAAATTAAACCAACAAAGCAGATGATAGTATTATTCTTGAAAGTATTGTTTAGACTTTACCCTTAAGTTCTGTCTTCTCCATGTTTGCTTCCCATGGCTGCTGTGGCATTGCAACACTCAACCCTGTGAGTGAGCACTTGTGTATGTGAGGAAGGCCACAGTCCTACAGGATCTGCTGTCACAAGCCATATTTTGGTTGATTATTGCCATTTGAATCATGGAGAGTTTCTCTGCTGTCAGCTGTCATCTCGAACAATGACACCAGATGAGGGTGAGTGGGGAAGCACAATGTGTTGCAGGCGTTCCTGGGGCACAACAAACCAGAAGCCCCATGCTGATGTGCTCCTTCCACCTGTGTTCATGTCGATTCACCACTCAAGGTTTACAGGGCAGGGGGGGAAGTCGTTGCTCTGAATGGTCCCATCAGTTGCCAAGTCATAGAGGGACAAATCCATACCCATTTCATCTGTAAGTGACTGCCTGACTCCATCTGCACATCACAGCAGATTTAAAAAGAGAGCTGGGCTGTGAAGGTTAGCCCATGCTTGCTACAGTATATTTCTAACAGAAGTAAATCTTACTTTTCTGCAGTCAGCAAGGTTGCTTTTGAAGATTTCAAGCATAAAATGTTAAGAGTTTTATCCTCCCTGCTAGGTCTTACAATGCCAGCACAGCTCAGATAAAGTGAAAGGAGAATGATAAAGGTGCTGCATTGGTAAAGACACTGGCAACAGCCTGAATTTAAATCTCCATCTTGCTAGATTCCAATTAAGTATTTTGAGATGTATAGATCATTAATTAGTCTTGAAAATATTGTGTAAAATAAAAGTTTAGAAAATTATGTTACATGCTTACAATAGCATTAATATTTCCTTTAAGCTTCTTGAAAATTAGCCTGTATTTTGAGGAGAAATTGTGAAACTCTGCTTATTTTGACTTGAAAAATAGGATCCTTTAAAAACATTGATTGCCTCATTTTCATTCAAAAATGGCTCGCTCTGTGAATGAAAGCCAGTTTTAAATGGAGTGTTCTGAAACATTAGAGTAATTATTGACACGAGAAAATAAATATCCACATATTGAAATGTAAACATGCAAGAGGAGCATTCATTCTTTCCCATGAAATAATTTAGCATGTTCTTGAATGGTAATTGGCCACACAAGCCAGCGGCAAGACCACACGCACCGGGGTTTGTCTTTGTAGAACGATTTTTGAAACCATTAGCTCTGTAGCAAACTCTGAGGTGCGGGGTGTGGAGGGAGGGAGAGGGGGGTTCATAAAGATCGTGTATACACAGGGTGTATTTTTGCTGCTGTGCAGCAGCTCTGGAGCATGTGTTCAGTGGGCTGCAAAATCACTCAACGAAAACAGGAATTTTTTTCTTACATTTTGGGAAGCAATGCTACTCCGTTTAGTCTGAATGCGGAAGCTGTGCTTATCCTACTGAAATTCTACTCACTAAACCTTTCAGATGTATGAATCATATCCACATATGGGGTTTCTGCCTCAGCACAGTGTTTCACTTCATTAACAGCTTCATTATCTTGCTAGCACACGGACTTTTTTTCAATGTTGAAGTCAGAAGTCATAGTTTTTCTGTCAACCTGTCTGAGGTCTCCGCTTGACTTGAGTCATTCTCCTGCCTCAGGCTCCTAAGATGGTGCAGACCCAGGACAGAGTGGGTCAGGGAGACTCTCCAGGTGGGAAGGGGTTAATCGCAGACCTGCCAGAGCCATCCCTCCATCAGCTGGAGGTAGCACAGAATCCATCCTGTGAAGAGGTGCTCCTGCAGGTGCACCGCAGGTGGAGAAGGCTGGAGAACAGCTTGCACCTTTCCAAGCACCCAAGACTAGTACATGGAGAAGCATGATGGCTGGGGCTCTTTGCTCCAAACAGACTTCTGTTTTCTTTTTTTTTACGGACACCCAAGGGTTCAATGGGAATTTTTCCATCTGGTCACAATACAGCCATTTTGCAGAACTGTCCAAACCTGGATGCAAATTTGTAGTATCTAGAGCAGGATTTCTGCACAAGATAAGGTGCAGCCCAGTGGTTAGGGATCTTTGTGGACCCAAATTTCTTTGCCTTCTTTACCTTGGTGATTTGAATCTAGATCTTCCATGTCCTAGGCTGATTACCTGAACTGGGCGTCTACTGAGGGGTTTTTTGGCATCACCTGGCCACAACTTTTTGCATCAAAAAGGATAGACACCCTTTGCCCTTGACTTTCATCAGTGTTGTACCAAAGGTATGTCACTCAGAGATGCTATTGGTGGTTTCCTATCCGCTCTAGTTGGCTCATGTAATCCTCAGTGTCTCAAAAGAAGTGCTTAGATACTCAATAGATGGATGCCATGTGATAACTTAGACATAGACACGGCTTCTTGGATGGACAGTTCAGGAACTGGAGGATGATGGTCTAGCAGCAAACAGTGCCTACACTTTCTCAAGTACTTGTTTAACAAAAACTGAAGTTGTTTTCTCACTTACAAAGTAAAAATCAGTGTGGGTTTGGATAGGCTGGGTTTGGGTAGACCTGAAGGGAAACTTCACATGTTTGAAATGCTCGGTCTCGGACAAGCTGAAATCACTTAAAGTCCCCAGACGTGGGAGAGCTGGCAGGGACCTTACTTTGTTGACACATCAGATTATATAAGCATTCGGCAGCTTTTCTGTGTGTGCATGGGTGTGTTGTGTATATGTAGGAGAAGAATAGCGGTGGTCCAGACCAGAGACCATGATGCATAGGCATCCCATAATAACTTCCATACGCTGAACTGTCATGTTAAACTGCATGAAACGGGGAGGGTGGGGAGGGCAGAGGAGGGAGACACAGCTTGTTTTTTACCTCCAGCGAAATTCCACTTCGGTGTGTGTGGGTGGACCTGCCACTTAGTTACATGCAACAGGGTTGAACTGGATTCCCTCAGTTACTGGGTGGTATCTCACCAGCTAGCTGATCCTGGTGGTAACGCTTAATGGAAGCAAGATTTACACTAGCAGAATCAGGAAAAAAGCTTCAGAGATTGTGCCTCATGTCCACATCAGCGGTATTTTTGGTAAGCGAGGGAGGCAATTCCTGTCTGGATGCCCAACACAAGGGTGAGCCTGCTCAGCTGGCCATGTGCATGGGCTGGATCTCCAGGTCCACAGGGAGGCTGGTGCATGGGCTATCAGAGTATCTAGGTTGGGCACAGCACCTGAGCTTGAACTTCTTCGGCTCAGTTTCTTTGCAACTATTTCTATTCATCTATCTCCCAGGCTCATTGTTATTAAACGGCTCTGAAGGTGTTTAAAGGATTAAAGCATTTTCAGGCTGGAAATTGCCATGCTGGGTTAATTCTCTGACAAAATCTTTGAGGATCAAGTGTATGAATGACTTGGGAAGTTGCTGTAATGCTCTGAGAAGCAAAACAAAATGACAGCGCAGAAGCCTGGAAATTCAAGATGAACATAGCTCTTGGGAAGCACCTTTTGGTGAAGCCTCTCAGCTCCTCTGTGGCAACATGAGCAAAATCTAAGAGGTGGCCTCATCCCTAGGGGCATGACTGCATGGGTCAGTGATGAAGCTCATTCTCACATGACAGCGCAACCTGGTAGGGTAACTCTCCTTTGAGTCCTGCCTATCAGCCAATGGACGTGCATTTAGGGCCTGACTTTCAGAGTTGGGGCAACCAAAGATGTAGGTCACAGCAGAGGGACCACATCCTGGAAATCAGGCCCTTAACAGCTGAGCCCAAAGTGCCTGGGTCTAGTTGGTGACTGCAATGGGCCTTGGATGTGAACCTCTGTGCTCTAAAGGGAGAAGAGGGACTTAACTGAGAGCTGTCCTCTGTTTGGTCACCACAGCGCAGGAGCCAGAGGAGATGCTTTTGGAGCTCCTCCTAGGCAGCCTGGTGATGTTGCTTCCCCCTGCACTGAGCCCTGGGCTGATCTGCGCAGCCTGAGTGTCTGTCCGTATTGTTCAGCACACAGTCCTGGTTCCCTCACAGCTCTGCAGGGGTAAAGCAAGCTGTCCTGCCCTTCGTCACTGTGGCATGACTCCCATGAAGATTAAATGTATGTTGAGAAAGATATGAATGACTTGAGAACTGTCTCAGGCAGTTAATCGTATTGCCTGATTTTCTCACCGCTGTGGCAGAAGGAGCCTAGATGATCATTTTAGGACAAAGAAGGGACTTTTTAGTCCAGAACTAGCTGAGATTAATTGCCTAAAATGCCTGGCCCTAAGTCTGTCTGTTCAGGTGGATAAGAGGTAGATGAAGAGTCCTCAACAAGTTTAAGATCTTTTCCGGTACTCTCAGACGATCTTCACATACATTAGTGACCCACTGATTAATCTCTCTCTTGGATTTATGTTAAGCGCTTTGTCAGTCCTTGGGTTCAGTGGACCACAGAAGACTGCAGTTGGTTTAAACATCTTCTACAAGCTTGTGTAGAGGAACTTTTGTTGTATAACTTGACTTTCCTTTTGTAAAAGCATCTATAGCATTTGTTCACAAAAGAAAAAAAAGTTTGGGAGAAAAAAAAGATTTGAGTTGAAGGTGTTATTTGTACACAGTTCTCATATAGACTTCCAAGTTTGAATAAGCTACCTAAGGTCCTTAGGCTACCCAGAAAGTGTTGTGTAGAGGAGGCTGAAGGTATGCAGCCATCCAGGGAACAGACCCCTCACTGACTGTCTTTCCTAGATTTCTGAAAAACAGTTTTTAAATCTCCTTTCCTGCTTTACCCTTGCACACAAGTCAGAGAAACATCAAAGTATTTTGGCCTCCCTACTGCTGGTCTGTGGAGTAGTTTAGATGCTCTTTATAACTGTGGTTTTTATGGAGGATGCTGGTTACAAATACTTCTTGTAACTCTCACTGATTCCAACTAGCAATAAAACTGTCAGCCTAACAAAGACTTTGCTTTGAGTTGGTTTGAGAAGATGTAGCTAATGTTATGACCCTTACAGTCTTATTCAGCTTTCTCTCTCTCTTCTTGTGAAGTAGACATTGTGAAAAGCTCAGAGTCCAGGAAAACCTCCATAACTGTTCTACACTCAAAAGGTTTGCAGCAGCCCTTCACTGGGTTACCTACCGTACATTATATGCAGGAGAGATGCTATCTCTCTGCAACTCAGTGCCATCTTAGATCGTGGTTGGTATTGATTATATTTCACATTGTGTTCTACTTTAATAATCCTCTTTCTTCAGGATCTTGTGATTGTACAATAGTAGAGTTTATCCAGTCTTTTTTTTTCAGCACAGAACAGGGATTTTCTTGTCATATTGCACTGTGCTCAAGAGAGCTGAGCAAAGGGATCTAATCTCCATAATATTAATTTGTCTGTGCATTGAGGAAACAAAAGCAGCAATAAATCTGCACATGTTCGAGTTTTTGTTTGGTTTTGGGTTTTTTTGTGCGGCAATCCTAATGATTTATGTAAGGAGTTCCTGGGCAGGCGGGAGGGAGAGGCAGCCAGTGGTCTCTAGTTAACAGTGAGTCATAATATATTTAGCAAGGGATAATGCAAATGCAGGAAAAATAGAGGAGGAGGCAAGACAGAGAAAAGTGCTTTGCTTGATATGAAAGCTATTAAACATGTAGCTCGAGAGAAAAGATAGTGTGTGTGCAGCTTCTCTGGCCTTTCCTTTAGAAGGAGAAGCCCTGGAAGATCAACGGTAAGAAAAAAGGGGGCTGTAAGGAGGAGGCTAAGGGCTTGGAACAGGAGTATACCTGGCTGAGGTCTGGAAAGCAAACTGAATGCAGATGTGTGCCCTAGAAAGCAAGACTTGACCACACAGCACCCCTCCCTACCTGATACAAAGCTCTTTGTTTTCCAGACCTTTTCTGTCAAGGAAAATCACTACTCCTGATTCCTCATACGCTGCTCCTGATTCCTCATACAAACCTCTCCCTACTCACTGGAGGGGAAGGTAGGTGACAGCTGCTGCCTGGGTGGATGCCAGCAATTGAATCAGAGACCGCTGGAGCTGAAAGCATCCGTGCTTAGAGCCTGTGCTAATTGTGTTTTTCTGTCTCATTCCCTCTGGTACAGTCAAGGCCAGACACACAGCCCAACACAAGTGCTGGTCTACTGATGCTCGGTGTATGTCCTCCTTCTGAGAGCCAGTGTGAATCCAGGGACACACCACAGCTTGTGCTGCGGTCAAGGGCGTCAAGGGGTGCTGCTGCAGGAGTTTGCGGCCATGCTGTCCCTCTTACAGGGATCCTTTTACAGGATCTCTGGGCACAACCAGGCATTCACTGGTCCCACAGGATCCTCTGATGTCCTTCCCCTTCCGCTTGCAGATGTGTCACCCTCTCTGCTGTTCCCCCACCCATTCCACTGTGTATCCTGTGAACAGGACAGCCCATCCATGATGAGGAAAGCAGTGTTTTGTGTGATGGGAAAAGGTCTTGATTGTTTTGTCTTATTTAAATTTTATGTAAGCAGTTGTATGTGCTTTTGTTTGTTTTCTTTCAAGGGAGGTATATTTTCATATATGTGACCTTTGTCATATCTAAACCCTCCTGCTGTACAAGTGAAGGATGGTGGATCCAGAGGGTCCTGAAGATCAAGAACAGGCCAGGATCAATGGCATCCTCTTAGGCAGGGCACCTGGGAGTAATGCAAGACTACCCCAGCACTGACACCAAGACTCTTATTAGGAGCATGGTGTGAGTGTCTTCACTTTCCAGAGCCAGTGCTGTGCAAAGAGCTCTCCTGAGCATGCAGATGGCCTGATCCTGCATCCCTTAGCCAGTCTGTTGGGTGCCCACAGTACCCAGTGGTGGATGTGCGTGAGGAAAACCAGCAGGAAAGCTCAAACCTCAGTGTCTCAGAGAAGTGGTCACTGCTTGCTCACTCTTTGGAGCATCTCCTGGATATCAGGGACATACAGGTACACATCTGGGGTGGGAAACCACATGTGCCTAAAGGAGGTGCCACTGACTCTGGGGTAGCTGCTGTATCTCACAAATAGTGAGTGGGTTAACAGGCCAGAGACTCATTTCCAAGGGACAGGGTTGAGAATAAGCTACTGAAAGGAGCTGAAAATGAGGCTTAATGTGGTTGTGGATGCTGCGATTAATAATGCAAGAGAGAGATGGATCTGAGACATGTGAAAGAAATCTACCAAGACAGGTTCATGGCTTTGTGAACAGAGGCTAGTCATCAGACATCGTTGCTGCAAGTCTGTGTGCTAACACCACTGGCCCATCTTTTCACTTCAGGACAATCACGAAGGGCTCAACAAGAGCTGGCTCCACATCTCACAGTGTGTAAAACCAGCATGATGAGAAATCATGGAGCATGGAGGTAAGAAAAAGGTAGGAAAGTCCCCTGGACCAGCTCTCCTACTTGGGCAGACTTGGTTTAGAGTGCCGCAGTGCCACCTGTAAGCCCAGAACTGTCTGCTGAAGTGATGAGGCTCTCTGGGGATGCCTGCAAGAAGGTAGAATCAGTGGTCTGTGTGCAAGACATGGCCAGGAACCTGTCGGGATGCCTCTCCCACAGAACAGTGCAACCATGGTATGGGATCCCACATCACTTCTTCTCGCACCAGAGGTACTGAAGTGACATACCGCTGGCCTGATCCTCCTGGCCTCCATCAAGAACTACCAGATAAAAGTGGGGGAAGGTATAGGCGGTATCTCTGATTTGGGAGGACTGCCTGCCTGCCCTTTTTAAGACATCTCTGAGTTGCTGAGTCTGGAGCAACTGTGCTCCTAACCCGGGTGCTGCATGAGGCTTTATTCTGTGTGCAAGATGCCCTTCTCTCGGCTGCCTTGCTCAGCACAGCAAACCATCCTGGCAGGACCATGGCTTGAAATTTTGCCTCAGATTTCTTTAACAAGAAAATAAAAAAATACGTAATTACCTCAATATTACTCTAAATAATTGTCTTTCTGCTCTGCATGTGTATATCCTATGTATACTTGCATTTTGCCATTTTTCTAGCATGACTTGTTAGCGTAGTATCTCCCTTTTACCCTCACTGCTCTGCAGGCATTCCTCAGTCCGTTGCCGATGCTTTTCTCTGGTTTCTCTCCTGTACCCAGGACCAAACACGGCGCTCTGTATAGAGGGGTCTCTAACATGGCTGTATAGGGAGAGGATGGCACTGGTATCTCCTGAGAGCTTAGCCCAAGCAGAGAGGAGTTGCAGAGGGAGCTTTTATTGCTGCCATTTGGCTCCACCAAGTCCTGCCACGTAGCCCATCTACCCTCATTGCTCCTGCTTGTCCTCTTTTCTGCTCTGGTGTTTTTCGGGTCCTTCCTCCTAATCAAGCATCTATGTTTGTGTGTACTTTTGTCTCTTCCATATGGTCCTAACTCACGTCTCCCCAAAGCTGCCCTGCTCGAGGTCTCCCTTGGCCCCAGTATTGTCACAGCAGACAGCTATTAGTGCAGCCAGTCTGTCTGCAGAGCTGCGAATACCCCACAGAATGCAAATGGTCCGAAAACTTCTTATTTGACCTTTGATGATGCGTGGCTTTCAGGCAGGGTTCTTCATTTCCTCACTTGCTGCACTTCTTTACACAGTTTTTTTCTTGTTGAAAATGTTGTGGGTTTTTTTTCCAGTTCCAAAAGTCCCAGCTGCTTTGAGGCACTGGCAATTTCATATTCACCCCAATTATTAATGGTTTTCTTAATCTACTACCTCTGTTCCCTTGATATATTTTAAAACTACTTCATGTCCTCTTGAAATGCTTTGCTGCTGTGTAATGCCGATACATATCAGAGTGGTGTAAATAGGCTAAAACTGAATTTAAAGCAACAGTTAATCTGAGATTACAGTAAAAGCAGAATTTGTCCTTCTCTTCAGCTGATGCTGACATTGAAGAGACAATCTGGATAAAAGCTGAGAAGACTTAGCTATATCAGGCATTCTTAATATTCCTACACAGCTGAACAGATCGGCACTGACATGGATCAGAAGGCAGAAGAGAGTGGCAGCTTTGAGGAGCCGTTTTAATTACTCAGGGATTACACAGCTGTGCTAAAATAATGGGGGAAGCATGTCCACAGAAATAAGACTGAATTGCTTTTAGTATTGCTTGTTCAGAAGTCAGATACTTGGCGGCTTATTCCTTGGCTTTAGAATGGAGAAAGTGCTTTTGAAGGAGACGTCATCACAGCAAAGCCAAGCCTGATTAACCAAGAAAGGGCCATCTGACATTTATTTTTATATCTCTTACAATGAGCCCCTGATGTCTTTGTGGAGAGCTGACCTATGGAAACGCATGTTCCTCTCACTGTCTGCTACTGTCTCTTCTCCCTCTCTCTGCTGTTACATCCAGCACTGATTTCATCGGGCACCACTCTGGACCCTAACCAAGCTTCTCAACTTGTTTGAGTGAGCCCTGAGCTCTGGATAGTGCACAGCAGGACGTGGTCCCCAGTTCTTCGGGGACTACCAGAGGTCTCTTGTTCAGAGCATGGCAATGCCTAGGGACCAGCCCAGTGCTGACTGGGGTTTGCATCGTCGGCACTTTGTGGGGGACATCCCATGCCACCTCCCCGGTGGAGTGGCAGGACTCTTCAGAGCAGGGAGAGCTGGAGGAGGATTGACAAGTTGGTTAAATATAGCTACACGAGAAGGGCAAGGCTGCTTGCAGATGATGAGTGAAGGGCAACAGATCTGCTGGGGTCAGCGAAGTATTGCCAGTGGCATCAGCTGAGGACTTGGTCCAGAGGATGCATGGTGGTGTGTCGTGAAGGAGTAAGAAAGAGCATCCCACATCAGGGGTTTGGGCACATATTCAGCCCCCCCCGCCCCCCGCCCCGCTCCTCATGTCTGGCTTTGGGCCGCTTTCAGTACTGCAGCAAGTTTGTTCAGGGTTTGCTGATACCTCCACACAGCACTGCAGTTTTCAGACTGCCTGTATGGCTTGTTGTTAAGAATCAAAGGGATATCAGCTCCGAAGGGCAGAAATCTCTTCTGAAAATGGGAATGGGTGGAAACAAAGACCCATGACACAAGCTTGGAGCAAAGTTTCAAAAAAACTCAGATCCTGCACTGAAGGACAAGCATTTGCAAGGCTGGTTGGGCAGGGGAGCAGCTAAACTGGTTGAGGTATTTCTTTATTGAGCAGAATAAGTCCCAGCTGTCTTTGCAGATTAAGACCATAGATCAAAGCATGTGAATACCTTCAGGGATACCAATAGATCAAGAGTTTGCTTAAAATACTTCCTAAGAATATCCTGTCTCTTCATGGCAAGGGTTAAGATGATTGACAACTGGTGTTTCACCTGGGTATTAAACCTCAGTAACACCAGGAATTCAATCACAAGGTTCATCCTAGCGAGATTTTTTTACGTTTGGATGATAGTTTTCCATTTGCAAACAAAACTTTTTTTTTGACAAGAGCTCACTAAAACCTCACATCTTCATATTTCCAGAAACTCTTACCATCATCACCCTTCACTGTCTCTTTCTGTAAGATGCAGTCCTGCCCCTGCCGCTTTCCAACATCTTATGCTGATAACTGCTCAGAACACATAGTGGCCTGTGCCCATCCCTCTGTATAAGATGATTGTTTGCAATTAGTGTTGTGTCTTTTTTGTTCAAGCTGTTGTGTCAGGCACAGCACAGCGAAATGGCAGTGTTGGCTCATGTGGCAGCAGATTAAACTGGGACAAATGGAGTGGGTCCTCCTTGTGCCCTGGAGGTCATCAGAAGGACACCTGGATGGGGTGTTCTGCAGCTCCTGAATGACTGCAGCCGACGGCAAGTTGAATTAACCCCACACCCACCTCAGTTTATTTTTGAGCGTTGTGTTTACCCTGCTGTGGGACTCAGAAAGGGAGTGGTGGAAGAAAATGCTCCCATCTTCCCTATTTAATCTGCAGCCATGTGTCAACACCTGGAATAAGTTCCTTTGACCGCGGCCAGGACCTTTCTGTACATTGCTCTGCCTTCCCCTCCAAAAAGAGCCGTACGCCCATTACATTATTTCTTGCTGTGAAGCGGTTTGAGATTTGTCAGAGAACAGGCAGTGCACGGAAATATTGCCTTGTGTGGGGCTGTCAGCTTGCCTGAGGACATCACCTTTAACACTGTGGTAAATCTGAGCTGACAGCCTGAAATGGGCTTCGCTGCCATCCTGAGGAGGGGACTTCCTAGAAGACAAGTTCAGCCCAAACTTAAAATACAACTGGGGAGGTTATGGGAAATTTATTTTTCTGAAATGCATGAACATTTCCTTGCTGACTTCAGTGCTGTGATCTTTTAGGACAGGAAGATTAATCTAATTTCTGGGAGTGGGAAATAAGAGCTAGATGTTATTCCCAGTGGGCATGGATGAAATATCAAGAGTTGTCAACAGCTGAACAGAGTTATCTTGGAGAAATGATGGAAGACCTGTGGTCAGATATGGGCTTTTAATGATGGGCAGCCAAGGCAAACAGACAGAGTGATGTGAACTCAGCTACATGCTGCTGAGATGACTGCAATCCTGCTGGAGACTTAAGAGACATGAGGGACACTGCTGGCATGGGCTTGTGTGCATATTTTGTTTTGCCATTCTAACACAAGACCCCAAAAATACTCTATTCCACTTGAAAGCTGCCTTGTTTCAGACGTCTGGCTGGTGTCACTGCAAGCATCTTTTGGTTGTGTGTGAGTACAGTCTCTAGCAAGAAAGTCAGTGTTAAGTGAGAACAAAATAATGCTGAACGCGATCTCCTTTTGTGGAAGAGAATTAGGGGGCTCTTCCTTTAAAAAAGGATTCCTAGTATAAACAGGAGGCCTATAAAAAGGAAGTTAAGCTGCGAGTTTATGGCAATACTAAATACCTTGCAGTGCATGAACTATTTTTAACAGGGGAGACCAGTAGCTCCGATCAGTGTTGAGAGCCTGTTTTCCTAGGACAGATACAGAACAAACAAAGATAGCGTGGAGACAGCCATTGAAAATTACTGTTTATTCTGATATATTGAGAGGTTTGCACATAGCCTGCGGACCTACAGTTAATCAAATCCCACAAATTATATGCACGTGTATATACACATGTGCAGCCATGCTTGCATCTTTCATAAAATGTGATTGTTGTTAAGGAAAAGAATTAGCGTAAGGATTTGTATTGTTGGGGGGTACCCCTGTAAGCCATACCTTTATCTCCACTGGGAGCAGAGTTCCAGTAAATGTGGTTTCAGGATTAATAATTAACACTTATTTAACACTTAAGGAAAGAGCCTTACTCAATTGCAGAGTATATACCTTAGTAGAATGACACTTGTAGAAATGTCACAGAGTTTTCTGATCCAACCTACTCCCACAACAGATTGTAAATTGCCGGCATCTCACTTTCATCTTGCAGGGGAGAGCAGGATGGCACAGCTGCTTTTACAACCTTCTTCATTCATGACAGCTTCGTTCTTTTTATTTGCAGTTTTCTATAGGTATGGAGCCCCAAAACCACGTATGCCTCTGGCCCAAATCCATTGAATCCACCCATGGGTAGTGCAGACTGTGAATGCTTCCCAGTGGCATCACCTCCCGACACCGGGAAGCCTGCTGCCAGGCAGATGGAGATGAAGCACAGCAGCTCCTTTGCAGCACGGGACAGGTTGCACGGTGGACAAGGAGGACACGAACTCCTGGTCCGGCACAGGGCAGGATTGTTCAACCTTCTCGTCCTGCTAACACAAACCAGCCCCCAGAGCAGAGAACCTGAACAAGAGCCCAGCACAGGTTTTGACATAGTCATGCCTTATGCTCTGCCATATCTTTCCTGGCAAGGTGCCCTGTGGCTTGGCGAGGGTTGCTGGAAAGCCTGCCTTGCTTTGCTCGTCGGGCCTCTGCCTGCCGAGGGGGCTATCGATGAGCAGTGAGTCTCATTTCTCTGCTGCAGAGAGCCAGAGCTGTCACTGAGGTTGATGTATTTGAGTTTCCTTTGCTGGTGACCGGCAGGCACATGGCAGCATGCTGTGCCTGCTCCAGTGCTCCCATCATTGCCTGCCCTGGCTCTCAGGTGTGCTGCCAGACCGGCAGGGACCCAGCTCCTTCATGGAGGAACAAGGAAGAAGGAGGAGCCTCCCATTCCTGGGCAGTCAGAGATGGATGAAAGCATTCATTGAGACTGGGGCATCTGCAGGCCTAGCACCAGTCCGAGGCTCTGAGCCTTTGGCAACCTGAGATTCTTGATAATACCAAGGTTAGAAAGCCCTAGCTCAACTGGTAGAGTTGTCCTAAACACTACCTTTCGGCATCCCGTCTGGCTGAACCAGAGTGCAGTGCTCACTGCTGTTCTGTTGGGCTCTCACTGCCACTAAATATCTCAGTGATGCTCTGGACTTTCACTCTTGGCAGTTAGATGCAGGATAAAATTTTCAGAAGCATCTATTCTAGATTTCCACTAGGAAATTAAACATATATCAAACTGTATGCAGGCATTGAGATCAACTGGCGCACACACACCGTCAGAATTCAGCCTTCAAAACAGGAAGGCTGAACCCAGAGTGCCTACTGAGAGAAGCCTCTGGTCTGTGCTCGCAACGGCTTGGTGCTTGGGCAGGGGTTTGGTGAGTGCTACGGCATTTGCACAGGCTGTAACCATGCCAGGGCTCTTCTAACAATTTGAGAGTACAGACTATTGATTTCCAGTGTCTGCCTGTGTTGCTTGATTTATTGGTATAGAAGCTGTCTGTCTGAATTTAGAGCCCTGAATTATGGCAGCCCTTCTTAGAGCACTGCATTTTACGAGAGTCCCAGTCATAAGTACCAAACTTGGAAATTGGTACTGGGGCAGAGATTGTGTAGACACCTCTCATGGATGAGTAACAAAAGGGAAATCTGTCTGGCTGCAAAAGGCCCTAGGATGAGCAACTGGAGTTGCCTGGTAAATCTGTTGTAGTTCGGAAGCTACTGGTATGTTTCTTGCAGATATTTATGTCCTCATTGCAGCCATTACTGAGCAGGTGAAAGCAGAGTTTCTGTGTTCACCAAACAAATGCTCCACTGAAAAACTACCCCAGAGTACTGCAGATGCATAAGCATGAAAATCTGCTCTGTCTCATTATCCTTAATTTAGGAATAGTCCAGGCTGAGGGTGGGGATTTGGTCCATACCCTCAATGGCACCACCAGAGCTGGAAGAACATATTCAGTAAAGAAAACTACAGAGTTCTGACTTCTGAAGATGTAGCTGTTCAGTAACAGCTAAATTGTTTGTGTGAAAAATTTGCACCTAATGCTCATATTTGTCAGCCAGCTCCACTCTTCAAGGACTTGGTTCCTTAAGAACCCAAAATTGATTAGTTACCCATCTAAAGAGGATTTAAATTCCAGATGGGGTCTTATACTCAAATGCCACAAGGCCATTACGTTGTTAGCATTATTATTACATCCCTGGATAGCAAGGTCTTCAAGTGAAGCAATAGAGTAGCAATCACATTTCCAAGAAAATTTGTCCCTACAAACTCCTGTTGATTTACAGCCACCTGCAATAGTCAGGGAACCAGACTGGATGAGTTAAATTGCTACACCTGAGGACACACGTTTCCAGCAGACAGTTACATTTACATTTTATATGTAATAGTCCCCCTTGACTTCTATTTATTTTAACCTCTATCTGTCACTGCAGGTTAGTTGCCACGGGATACGTATCTGTGATGGGCCTGAGTTCAGAGGACAGAAGCAAATCCGGAGTGTTGTAGGATATAGCAGTGTTTTTTCAACAGGCAAATCTTCCAGCGCAGACATTGTACTTTAATAGGGTGGAATGTTTTGCTGCAGCTTGTGCATTTCTGATGAGCTAGAGAACTAAATTGTCACTAAACGTGCTCATAAATGATCCCATGACATTTTTACAAATGCCCTCTGTTAATGCAGCTTTCTGCTCAAGTTCCAGCCCATGAATCCTATTCCGCCATCTTCAGCAGTTGCAATTGCAGGTGTAGAGATTATTCAGTCACTGCTCTCACTTGCTATGTAGGGTTATCAGTCCTGTTAAATCACCACTTAATGTTTCTAAGTGCATGTTCAAGCCAACTGCAGCTGCATAATCACTGCACAGGCTTCACCACTCATCTTTACTAATGCCCTGGGCTTTTACAAGATGAATTTTTCCTTTTCTAGCCATTGTTGAAAATGAGTTGAGCATCTGTGGCCTGGACATGTGGACGACACCCTAAAATTCATTTTCTTGTGTGACCTTTTGGACTGGAACACAACTTACTGGAATGAAAACTTAATGCATGGCTGAATCTCCAACAAATTTTCTGTGACTCCCAAGTATATTATTGAGTTGGTTTTCTTGACCTCTTTTCAAAGGTAAGTTTCAGAAAAGCATGACACTGTAACAGTGTAATTTTCTTTTTGTCACGTCGAGCCTGTGACTGAATTGTGTTGCTTTTATCTTTTGCTCTTGTTTTACCTGCAATTTCACTCCTGGGCTCTTTGGGGAAACAGGGCTAGGAATAGAAGTTGCAGTTTGCAAAGGCAAAAGCTTGGTGGCAAAGCCTGAGAAAGTGGCTGAACTTTTGACTCAATATTGCATCCCAAGACTTACAGATTTATTGGTTATATCTGCTAAGTCCAATCTGACCTGTGAGGCCAATACATTACTGTGCTGCCGTCACCACTTTTTCACTCAATTGCAAAGACATCCCATTGCCAGCATTGACTTTTAGCCAATTTCCCCTTCTTTTTGAATCCCCAAGCCCTTATGGTCTTATTTCTTTCTGATAGGTAGAGTGGGAGAGAGATGAAGAAAAATATATTCCAGAATAGTGTACAGTAGGTGTCCTGCGATGAATCATCCTTCCTGCCTATCTACCTCTCCTAAAGTGAGTCATTAGAAGAAGAACACGAGCTCTCTGAAGGGTTAGGCTTTTCTTAGTAAGACAATCATTTGCTGTATTCTCATGTATAAGAAGATCCATTCTAGTTAAGTTATTATTGTGCCAACATGAAATAATTGCTGAGATATTTTAAGTATTTGTCTAGTGCAAATATAAGGAGGATCCATAATGCTGGTGCTCTGAGACAAAGGAGGTTTATAGTTATACCATCAATTTATTCAATAGTCCAAGCTTCAGTTGGTTGTTTATTTATTCGTTAAGAAACTAAACTGTTCTACCTTTTCCTTAATTGCACAAAGAATAGTGGGACGTAGCAGGTGGTCAGCTCTTCCTCAAGATCCCACAGAGGCTTCAAGCCAGAGATGGCTTCTGGCCACAGTGAGAGCTTCCTAATATCATTTGTGTCCAAATACAAAGGCAGAGGGTATCATTCCTGTCTCTGAGTGCCACCATCACGTGTACTTTCGTATCATTTCCCTTGTTACTCAGAAAAATCAAGAGCCACATTCAAGTCCTCTGTGAGTCTGGCTGAGCCACCACAGTTGGTAGGGCAGTGAAGTCTTGAGTCTAATGAGCCATTCAGACCATTTTTAGATGCAGGACTGCCAGATCATTACATGGTCAATGGAGAGAAGGTATTATGGTGCTTACACTGGGCACCAATAGCTGAAGGCCTGAACGTGGCCCATGTTATACATTTGCTCCCACCTTCTTTCCTTCCTTCTTGTAGTGTCTCATGTAGAAATCAATGATCCCCCTGTTGTCTTTGTGCCTCCTTCATAATGTGCCTCCTATCATTAATAAACAGCATCTTGAAAACTATTTGAGCAGGAGAATGCTTGCATTGAAAAGAGCATCAGGTGTGAGTAAACAAACCGTTGTGAAATAGCTGAGAGAAAAGCAAGAACTGACCCTTGCGGAAGGTGTAGAACTGTATGGTGGCACCTTTAAAATCTCTGTCTTCCCTGTCTTCCTTTCTCTAGTTGCTACAGTAATCAGAAGACAAATCCATATTCATAAAAACACCATGGTATCATGTGCAATGAATTCATTAAAGTGAAATTACATACTCTTGAAGGGGCTGAGACAAAAAATGAGAATTCTTAATGAGCTGAACCCTTTCAATCCGCAAGCCTCGGCCATGGTGGCTCTGAGCATTGTGACATGGGTACCGGAGATCACGACTGCACAAATGAGCTAACAAGGTTGGAGACCTTGGTTAAATTAATCTTCAAGTCCTAAACTCATAATTCCATCATCAACCTCCTGTTTAACTTTGTTCTCCAACCAGGTAAAGCTGAAGCACCCAGCATGGTGGAGTTCAACTGCAACAAATGCACAATGATGGCATTCTCTAGCAAATAAGTCAAGAGGGAAGCTTTCAGTGTTGTGTTTGTTGAGCTTTGGGGGATAAAGGTATTTGATGCATCCTAAAATTGTTCTAGCTCTTCACACTTCTTTAAGATAATCTAACTGAACATTAAAGAAACCTGTGTGACATTTATTTTTTTGTCAAGTTGCTGTAGTAATACTGCATGCTACTGCAGCAGGCGGTGAGGAAATATTAAAATGTTTTGCCATGCTTTCCTCAATTTTTTCTAAATCCCAGAAGTATTGTCAGCTGTTGACAGAGGAGAGGTAGGCACCAAAAGCCGTGGACTTTCCACCTACTATGGTAGAGGGCTGGAAAAGAAGGCTGAGGGTTTGCGACTACACATGTGGAGCAGCAAATATGGATCAAGGCTGTCCTCCCTGTGATCGATCCCCAGCTGTACCACTCCTGCTCCTGTTCGCAGCACGAGCCAGATCCCAACTTTCCAGAACACTTCTACTCCACATCCACCTTTGCTGGTCCCTCTATGTTCCTCTTACTACAGACGTAATAGTGCATTTTCCTGCTTACCATCTCTTCCCTAGGGCAGCAGAGTTCAGTTTTGCCTGCTCCTGCAATGAGCTGTCGGCTGGCCCTGTCCAAGAGCCCAGTTTGCATTTACACTGCAGCCCCACTACCTTTGCTTAGCTTTCACACTCCTATGACCTGTCTGCAACAGCAGAACAGTACTAATCAGCCTCCTGGTTAGTAATAACCATCTTTCAGAACTATATCCACGTTTTTCACAGTTTTCTCACTTACAGAATTCTTCTGAAGAAATATGAAAAAAAAACCCTGTCTCATAGGACCATGCATCTGCAGCTCAGCCCCTATTCAAAGAGTTAGTTCTTTAGTATACGATTATTCTGTATACAGGATGGATTAAAAAATATTCCCTTGACATTATTTCAAAGACAATTCAATTTTAAGTAAAGAAAAGCTTTAATGGAAAATACACAAATGCCTCCGGAAAATGTTTGCGGCTTTTTTCTTGTCCACAGTCCCCCATCTTTTCCTGTGCGGTGAAGAATGTTTCTATTTGCAGGTTTTGGAAACCAAAATCCTGTTGATTTCTTTTTATAACCAAAATAATTGTATGTCTGATATGCCAATAATGTAAAAAATTCCAGGCAGCTCTCTGTATTTGTGTCACCATAGCACCAGTAGTCCTGGCAGGGGCTGGGAATTTTTACAGTGTGTGCTGTAGAAGCAGAGCCTTCTAAAAAGATCTCCTTTTGGGCTTGATTCTCTGCCACTGAAAGCCAGTTTTCTGCCATATTTCCTTCACAATGAGAAAAAACAAGATACTGAGACAGCTATCATCATATAATTAGTGTAGACCAGTCTTAAATCATCAGCTGAAGGCTTATCTTGTCCAGTTACAGTAAGGTAAAACCAACAGGATCTTATTTCTGCTAGAATTATATGTAGAGATAGGATGGTGCACTGAAGATAGCTAGTGATGTAAAAACACATCCTTTTTGAAGTATCAATGTAGGAGCAATGTAATTCCTTAGGAGAAGAACTATTGTCATGTAAAGTTGAACCAGTCAGTGGAAACTTAGGTGACAACAGATGACAACATCTAGACAGGAGATGAAATCATTATGTGGGAGGAAGAGGGAGTTCATTGCTGGATTCATAGGGAGCTCAAAGCAGCTCTGCTTTTGAACTCTTTCCAGTTACCCAGATATTCCACAAGCTTCACCTTAAAAAAGAAAGACGTTACAAATCCAGTACTTGAACATCCTGGAGGTGAGTATGGTATAAGAGTACAGGGGAGCACACCAAATGGGCACAATGAAGCCCCCTCTCTGCCCCAGACTTCTCAGGACTGGTCAATGAAATGCCAGAAATGAGTCCCTTGATGACAGAAGAGAGTGTGAGAAGAAGTTGTCACCATCCTGTGTTTGATGCTTTATTTTACCTCTCCTCCATGTCCCTGTAAATCTTCTTAAAGACTCTGACTGGCACACAAAGGGCAAAGTGGCCCATCTCTTTTTTTCCTTTTGCCCCATAGATGAAGCCTAATTTCTAACACAACATCTATGCCTGAGAATTTTCATTGCCAGGGTCCTCGCGTGGTATTACTGAAATCTTTTCCTTTGGATGAATTCAGTCTGTGTTTAACTTTGCCTTATGTGCTTAAATAACAAGCTGAGCAGAACTTTTGTTACCTTGAGCAACCCAGAACTGACTGCCAGTGATTTGTTTTTATTCTTTAGGATTTTATTCCTAAACAGAGCTGAACAAACAATTAGCAGTAGAAAATTCATCCATTTAATTTAGTTCTTTTTCTATTTTCAGATTCCTTTTTTTTACAGGCTTAAATCTGATTCTCAGTTTAGCTGAGTTGCTGTTACACTGCTGCTGCTGCCGCCGTAGCTATACAGTTTTATCTCATCTAGACTAGACACTCTGTCTTTCACTAACATGCAAATTACCTAGAAAAGTTTGCTATCCATGAAAGCAAACATTTGCACCTATTAGCTAGTTAGGATCTGCTCTTTCCATGACTGATTTTGAGCTGTGACCGGTCCTTATTTGTTCATGGTGCTGGTGAATGGTCAGCTAAATCACACAGTGTTGTTTCTGCTCCTGACTGAATGTCTGCAGCTACGTACATACAGGGCTGACACGTCTGGTGCAAACTGTGATACATGCACATTTTTTGCATGTACAAGTGTGCATATTTGAGTCTGAGTGTTGATAACCATTGGATAACTTTCATGCCTACACTGTCCCACTTGCAAGAATTTGTATGGAAAAACAGACAAACATTGCAGAAAAATCAGTCAGGATGCATTTACATCCAGTCACTACATCCAAAAAGCCCCATCACATTTGTTTGCATATAGAAACTGGGGCAGCACTATGACATGGACCACGCCAGGACATATCCAAGTCACTGCAGTCATCTGAAGTCCTCAAGATCTCGGAGCCCACCACTGATTTCATATTGTAACATACTGGGGTCGCTTTTGTGAAGGGCTCTGTGCCCGCTTCTCCTGCAAAGATGCTGTGACATCAGGCAAATTTAATATTTAGCTTTTCCTGATGAGATAAGCCCAATTCTCCACCATCTCACAAGAATATGCTGTTTGATTCATGTCTAAAGAACATTTTCAGAGCTTTTACATGATGATCTTTAGCAGTGAAACTTGTAGCTGCTGCTGTGACTAAGCTGGAGAGACGAGTCTATTCCTAGAGACCTGGAGCTGCTATCTTTAGAAGACTTTTCTGAAATAATCCAGTATTTCTCTTATTGTTTACCAGCTATCCCTTTCTCACTTTGTCTCTTGACCGGATGAGCCTGGACTCTGGACCAGTCCCAGTTTTAATTTATGTTTTATTTGACATTCCCCCTTTCCTTGCGCACACCAGCCATTGAGATATTCTTGCTTAACAAAACACAAAGAAAAGAAGTGAAGCAGGAGAGAAAATTTCAGCTGAAGTTCAAATGTCCAACTAGCTCCTATTTAATTAAAAAAAAAAAAAAAAAAAGCGCGCCTATTTACCTGAAAGGTCCACATCTATTTCAGAACTGTCAGTCATTAACTATTTACATGGGACTTAATAACACTATTTACTAATCAATAATGATAACCATGGCAACCCTGGCACTACGGGACCTGATATCTTGTGGCAACATTGCTAAAGAAGCACAAACTCTTAATCTTTAATACCTGGCTCTTTTGTGCCAGGTTTCAGAGGAAGGTAAATTTTCCATTTTCCATCTTAATCCTTTCCTTTAAAGAATAAATCTGCTTTTGGCCACTGTGCCTTTCCTTTCTCTTTTAACACCTGCTATGTGTGGTGCAAGGGAAAAGCGACAGAAGGACCAGGAGAGGAATAATGCAAGGTGCAGTGGCTACAGAGTCACCAGGCTGCCTCTGTATCTCTCTATATGCGTCTCTATCTCTAGAACTTAATGACCTAGGAATTGAACCCTGTAGAGTGCAAAAGCACAACTTGGATTTATTTATTTTTCCAGGAGCATACCATTGCCTGTGATACACTTCTACTTATCTTTTACTGGTTTTCTTCTGTTGCACAAGAGCATTCAACCTCTTACTCCTCCTATTCAAATTTCTGTTGTTGTTATTTTAATTGTCTCTTATTTTAATTGTAAAATCATGAAGGCTTTTGTCAAATGATTTTTTGGATCTCCAATCAAATGACATCACCTAGTTCTGCTTCAGCCCTGGTTTTATTAATATGCTGATGGAATTTTAGATAGATCACTAAGCCATGATTTTCTTTGCAAAAGCGTTTCTTCTTAGTCCTTATAGCATTTGTACTTGAACATTTCATTATTCTATTTTTAGTTAGCATTTCAGTCAGTTTCCTAGTATTAAAATAATGGTCTGGCACAAACTCTCGAGGAGATCCTTATAGGTCTGCTGGTAGGTATGATTAAGGCTGGTTGAAAATTTTCCATCAAAACTCTCAGTTAATGAAAACTGGTCCGTGACTCACAGACACCAAGATGAGTGGGTTTTTTCCACAGAATTTTTCATTGAAAGAAAACCAAATGCCTGTAGAGCCATTGTCATTGGTGAGTAGCAACCCCAAACACTTTCCCTTGAAGAGGCTTTCCAGGGGGATGGAGAAGGGTGCAGGTTTCCAGCCCCCGCCCTTCTATAGCAACAGCAGAACAGGAAAAGGCTGCAGTGCACCAAAGGATGAAGCACCCTGTGCCTGGCTGAGGAAGATGAGAGCGGTAGCTACCTGAGGGTCAGCACCCAAGAGTCCCTTAGGGTGTTTTAGGGCAAAGTCATTTTGTTTGGAGCTGAATGCCCTGGAATCTGACTTTTTTTTTTTTTTGTCCAGGAAGATCTAGCAAGTCGGGATACAGGTAAAATTGCTAGAGATGAAAACATCAAATAATATTTATCTTAAGACCTAAAGTAGAAGAAATGATAAAATGGGCTTAAAAATGCTCTTTCTGACAGACGGAGTGTCCTCTGGAACCTGCTATCTCTGTGGCTGGGCTTAAATGGAGTCAAAACCTGTCTGTGAGTAATAAAACATAGCTACAAGCCCAAGATAAGCCTTATGGAGACCTAAAAAACTCCATGGCTCTAGGAGGTGAGACTATGTGACATAAAATAACCTTTCAGAAATGGAGATGATAGGGAAGAAAATTCAGTTCAGACTTAATTACTGCAGCATCTCCTTTCAGGATCTGAATATTGATAGTAATCCCCACAAACTAGCTGGAGGGAGCTAGAGGTTTGATCCTTTATGGAAATTACCTGTGTTTGTGGGCTAATATTTGTGTACTGAGGTGGATACCCACTTTTCACCAGCCTGCTGTCATGTAACATCTTTTTCTCCATATTTTCCCATAAGTTTAGTGCAAATGGTAAAAAACGCTAATAGCAGAAGAGTAAGATCAGAGAGACTTAGGTGTCTAATTAACAATTCCATGGCCACAAGTCAAAACGTATATCCAAACTCTGGAGGCAGATAAACATCTTGCAGGCTAGTTATTGCAAAGGGAGCTGTGCCTAACTTTCAGTAACTCAAAAAGTGTACAGGCCCTAGCTTCTCCTTAGGTCTAGAAACCTGTGTATTTTATCAACAAGCATAAACTGATGGGCATTGGCTTTACATGGGAGAGATGGTTACGCATCACCACCTTAAATGGAAGTATCACGTGCAAGACAAGCATTTGAAAGTCCCACCTAAAATATATATAACCTAAGGTTAGAGTTGATGTAAGCAAGACAGGTGAAGGAGAAACCCGAGACTAGGTTTCACATATCCCTGGTAAATGGCCTAGTAAATGCCGAGCAAGACACAGAGTTGGTCAAGTAAAGATCTTCCAAGCTTCTGAGAGGACCTAACCTGACCCAAACACCAAACTCCAAAACCAGGATTTTTGCTCTGGGAGTCAAATGAAGATACCTGGCCAGTGGGAGGGGAACTTGGGTCTGACCTGCGCATCTTCTAATGCTAATTTAAGCAGTTCCCTACTACATCTGGCAGCTTCTGTAATCTTGTTCTCCAGCTCCTAGCTCTCTCCATGCATTACACAGAGGAGCCGCCGTTCCTGACGTGGTAGAAAAGTGTCAAGCACTGATATTTCAACTCTATAGATTTAATCCGAAAGAACTTTTTCTCTGGTCCAGTGACTAAAGAGTTACCTACTTTTTTCCCAGTTAGCAAGCCAATTAACGTTGATAAAATGCTCTGGAATTAATTCTAAATGTTGGTATCTTTATTCATAATGTAGCTCATTTTGCTGCCAAATATTGCTAGAGATATTTGGCAATGGTCTGAATGTCTAGAAAAACTTGAATTTTTCATTAAAGAAAACAAACACAGTATTTTCAAGTTTGGGGTTCCTGGGCTAATGTTTCTAATGAAAACTCAAAACTAACACATAAAAGGAGTAGAGTCTTTGCAACCAAATAATTATATGACAATGGAAATAAATTTTTTTTTAAAGTTGGGGTTGTCCTGCAACCAGTCCTAATTAGTCTATTAAACAAGCATGAGCTAATTATCAGAAGTCATCTCATCCTACAAAAGTAGGATAAGAAAGTAAATTAGAAATGTCACTGAAACTAAAGTAACAAGGGAATTTGACGGAGTGGAAGCTTGAGCAGCAGGGAACATATTATTATGTTGGTAAACCAAGAGCATTGGTATTACTAAATTTTATTTTATTTTTTAGCTTTTGGATATTTAACAGCAAAATTATTTTTTGTTACTTTTAATATGCTGCAATTAGACTTTTGTCAGATAATGAATCTGATCTCTCAACTCACGCTAAAATGTTATTTATCTCTCACAGCACATGATTTACCAGTATCTTGCCTTACCAATGATTAAAACAGAACTGCAATGGGAATTACATTCATAGATGGAGACACTCAGACTGCATATGACATCTCTTTGTGTTTGGTCTTTACATATAGGATCTGCAAGTGTAAATTTTCCAGAATTAGATATAATTATTTCCTCTCTACTTGATATTTGCTGTTTCCAATGTCCTGCTGTCTATAGGATACTAATGGACTAATAGAGGATAACTCAACCTCAGCTGAAATTTATAATGGAACATGGAGCAAAAATATGTCTGTGCATACTCTCAAACTGTATTTAGTAAGAATAAAACAACAAACAATGTATGCTGAGCAGAGTATTGATTGAAATGATACATCATTAAATTGGATTTCAAAAGATAGCAGCTTCCATAACTGCAAGGTCTGTGCTGTGAGGATCTAGTTGTGACATGATGGAGGAGGAATCCTGAAGTCCTTCTGTCCAGGAACTTCAGCAACAACTGGAGCTTGTAATGCTGTAGGAGAGGTGTTTACAAAAACACAAAACACTGATTTTGCATCTGAGTGTTTGGACAACTAGCTGTTTTCAGGTGTCTGCTGTGACTTTTAAGAAATGCCCAGTTCCTATTTCAACATTGACTTCAGAGGTGTCTAGTCTCCTAGATCCTTCAAAAAACTGCTAGGTACCTTTGGGCAGTCATGTATAATCAAACTTTGTCCTTTATTGTTGATATATCTCGGTGCTTGCTGAAGTCAAAGGCACTTTTCCTATTCCCTTTCACAAAATTAGGCCATTACTTTAAGCATTCTGGAAAGATCAGAGTTTTGATTTGGTTCCAATACACTTCTAAGGATGGAGAAGTACCCTGTGATGCAGTGACATGTAGCAACACCTGAATTCAGCTCTGTTACTTGAGAATGCAAATACATTCACCAAGACATAGCTATGTGGTTTTACTTACTTTTCCAAGAAGGCACAGATTTGAGGGGGGGGGGGGAAATCATCTGTTTGTTTCATTTCTTTCATTTTTAGAAAAGCTAGAAAGTTTAACTTTTCAACTCGCAGCCCCCTCACACAGCAGTGATCTACCAGATGAACAGAGATGAAATGGCTGATCAATATGCTCTAGCTATAAAAATTCAAAAATGTGGGACAAACAAATGTTTAGTAAAAACAGTGAAATGTTAAAGAAAGAGCAAAAGCAGCATAAAGCTCAACTGAACACAAAAAAGTAGAGGCTCAATAATGGTCTTTTTTTGAAGGAACAAAAGATTAAGTAGTTTCATGCTATATAAGGACAGCAAATTCTTTTGAGGTACCTGTAATCATGGGCCAAATTCCTAGGTTATGTTGTTCATCCTTCAAATTTTATTCAGAGCTTCACCTAAGCACGAGATGTCTGAGAAACTGGTAGCTGTTGGCTCTTTTTGACTGTCAAAGAGAATCTCCAAGGTGATATTTAATTAACACAGCAGCTGTCACCATGATGTCCAAATGTTAACTGAGCCTTTCCTAGTTTCATCTCAGACGAAGCATGTTGTGGTAGAACTTGTATTTGCTTTCTTCTTTGTTCTAGAGCTTTTCCTCACTGGATATGTTGTGTGTGAAAACATCAGTAGTTTCCAGTTCCTCTATACAAGAAATGATGTGGTGAATGAGTAGGCAGTGGCAAAATGCTCACTGACATTGACGGGGCCAGGATTTCACCCAAGAAGTTCTGGCCCCGGTCCATTTTAGATGAATGGTTTGTTTCCAGTAAACGAATGCAAACTGGAAGTCATCTGTCCTCTTAGAATGGGCCTTTATTATCTCTTGGTTCCAAATGAGTTTTAGGTATTACAAAAACATCCTCCCTTGGTACAATCCTTCAAGCAATGAGTTCTCCGGACATCTGGAAGCTTAGAAGGATACATATCCAACATACAGAAACCATGGCAAAATAAAAAGGCAGGAGGAAAGGAAAGGTGTCCTGTTTACACATGTATGTGTACGGCAGCTAGCTGACTGTCATCTTAGCTAATGTGCCATGTGTGATTTAGATAGTGCATTGCACCACTGGCTTAGCAGATGGTGAATGATTGCTGTCCCATATGAGGTCTAATAGAAATACACAGGTGACCCCAGCTTGCCTAGGGTCTTCAGTGTGAGGAGGCCAGACTGGACAGGTCTGTTTGCCAGTAGATGTGAAATGGAGAAATGCCCTCAGGTTTTGGAGGCATTAATGGTAGGGAAGACCCTCAACAGAGACCTGTGTCTTGCGATCCGATGTGGCCAGAGCCCATAGTGCCAGATTCCAGATACATGGCCCGACAGCACTGTTATCCAAATCCTAACCATGAGAGAAAGTTGGCCAGAGAGAGTCCCTCCAAGTGGAAGAGTCACCTGGGTGGTAAAGTAACACTGTGCATGCTGGCTCTTCCACCTGCATGTCTAGGGTGTGAGTAAAGCATTTGAAGAAATTAAGTCCTATTAAATACAAACCAGGATTGTGTTTTATTCCAAAGAGTGGGTGGTTTTTTTTCATTTTTAACATTTTTCCTTACACATTAAAATGTTTGTCCTTACTCTCTCCTGTCATTTTCCTCGTTTTTGTTGTGAGATCTGTCTGATAATGTAGAGCAAGGTGAATCCAATGGAAAAGTCAAAGTTAGGGTGCTCTATTTTCTCCACTGGAAGACACCCCCAGGTGCTGGTTTTTTAGGAAACAACAATTTATTTCCTTTTAGGAAGGAGGAAATATATTCTGCCAGTCATTGGAGCGGCAGTGTTGGAGTTTGTGCTGACAGGTGCTGGCTTTTGGAAGGCAGCAGATGGCAGAGAGACATCCAGCAGATCTAATTAAACCATGAGGCATCACATTATCTATGAAGGCAATGTATTTAAGTCCAGCCCTGTGACACTTGGAAGAAGTTCTGTCAGGGCTGCTTGGAGCTTTGGGAAAAAATTATGTGTTATTATTATTAATTTTAATTAATTCTAGGTCTTCTCAGGTGTGTCGACAAGGGGATTAGTTGTTCCAATCCATGCTCATCTGTGCCATCTCTTCAGAATGGGAAGGTTTTGTTGCAGTAGCAGTTGGTAGGGCTTCAGGAGGCAGAAGAAGCAAGATGCTAAACTGTGGCATACAAGATAGGAGGATGCCTTCTGCAATAACTCATGGTTTAGACTTCATCCTCTGCTGATTTTCTTTCTTTTTTTCTCCTGTCCTTTTGCTGCAACCATATGTGGTCAAGAGGTTACTGTCTCTGCTTTCCTTTCCCTGCAATGTGAATGCAAGAGATTCAGATTGTTTAGGCCTCATTTTCCAAATGCCACACTATGAATGCTTGGAAAATGCTAATTATTGCATAATAAGAAGGGTTTGTATAAATTATGTGATTTTTTTTTTCTCCCAGAAAAATCTAGCTTTTGTTGAAATTGTCTTTCTTTTTCTTTGAAGCTGCAAACCATTAGGCACGATATGTGGATAGTACATAGCCAGCTATTATGCTCCTAAGCAAAATATAATCACTAAAACACCACTTACTAAACAAAGCTTGAAGCTTTTTGTGTAAAAACTGTTAGGATCACACACATACACAAGTACCGATTCACAACGTGGTAGAATAATGAGCAATCTAAGGCACATACTAAAGTGCAGATAATGAGACTCCTACTTATTCACATTTCATTAGCAGTATAAAGGATGTAAATCAGCTCTGTTGCTAGTCATTCCATAAAGCATTGTCATCACTTTCATTTAAAAAACCTGATCTTAGTTTGCTATAATTACTGTATAAAAGCCTTGGATATTGTTTCCAACAGATCAGGTTTACTTTCCTGAACAAGAATGGGTATGGACATCATAATGAGCTATGTATCAACTAGTCAGGTTTATTCACCCTCACAATGGCTCATCTTACTCTGAAAATAAAAGGACCACTGGCTGACCTTGTGTTTCAGAGTTCATGGGCAGGGAGCCTCTTTTAAAGCACATTTGACCTCCATGTAGGAGCTACAGCAGCTGTTAGCTTCAGACAAAATACAGTCATTGAGACAAAATTCTCCATGTGCAAATGTCTCAGCAGCTCCTGGGGACAGGGAGGTCCCATGAAGTGCTGAGGGTGTGAGGAAGAGGAGGTCTTCACATTCCTGCGACCTTGCCATAGGACCATGAGGCTGTCCCTGTGTTGCAACGCCTGCACCCTGCAGCACTCATTGCTACAGCTGCAGTGAGAAAATGATACCTGCACTGCGATGCTCTGTGGGGCCCAATCTGGAGCAACTTTGCTGCTGCCTTAAATCTTTACCAGGCAGCTCAGTTACAGTGAGATAGGCAGATAGAGGATCTCTTGGTAGCACTCAAAATTCAGGAAAGGTTTAGTTTAAGGCTTGTGCTACAGGTCCAGAAACCTTAACCCTCCTGTGCTTCTTGGATGTGCAGAAGATGGAGCATTTTTTCCCTCTGGGGTGACCCCAGCCTGGGTGGGCTTTGACCACTCTCTGCCAGCATCCTCCCCAGACCCCTCGGCTTCCTTAGCCACAGGATCTTAGACCAGTTTCAGGATCAGCTGGTCTCAGTGGCACAAGGTACTACAGTGAGCAAGAAGAATAACGCTGACTGCTTGACATGCCCTTGAATGTCATGGACTTGAATGACCAGGGCTCACGGTCTGCACATGGCCCGTGCACTGGTAGGGAGAAAGCAGGGAGCCGTGTGTGAGGGAGTGATTATCATCCTACAGGCATTTTTAACTTACCAAGTGCTGAACAGCTGAAGCACACAGCCATGAGCAGCATTGTGTGTTCAGTTTATGCTGTGTATGTTTAAGCATGTATCCTGGGACAATTTTGATCAGTATGTCCTGCCTATGCAGTATAGCAAGCATCTTCTGTCGACTTGTATTGATTCCTTGATGGATTATGGACATATGCTGCTCCTTGGAACTAGTAGCTATTGTGTAGCCCTTCTTGCCACATTCCATACATTTACCTCAGATGCTTAGGTTAAAAAAAAAAAATTAAAAAAAATTAGACATCTCAGTGTTGGGTCTGCATAGATAAAATAGATTTGCTCTCTCTCCGGCATGCATTGCTTGGACAAGTCACTTAGCCATTCTGGTTTTATCATCCAGGGAGTAAAAGTAAAAATTGGAAATAATCTGTAAGAAATCAATCTCTTGGTGTTGTGAGGATGAAATAGTTGCTGTGTGAGATGCTTTAAGGTTCAGCACATCACTGAAGGAAAGCATGGTCTTTTGGTGAAGGCACCAAACCAGAAACCAGGACCTCCATGTCCTGCATAGACTCTGTTATGATGCCAAATGGCTCATGTAAGGTTCAAGTGGTTGTTACACTGAGTATCTTAATATCTAATGCAACCAGTATCTGTAACCTATTACAGGACAATTACACTGGCCTTGTCCTGACTGTTTTCTACCATAAGTCTTGTTGGTTTGCCCCAATAGCATGGTCTTGGCAGCTTGATTGCCTATCTCCACTTTAAGACACAGTAATACCTACATAAAAGTAAGTTTATTGTTTTCATCCTTCATCAAAACCACAGTTCTAAATTCTTTTGAGTATAAAAATTTAGAGTAGACTCTTCCAAACAGTGCCAGCCTGACGTTTAATAACTTTAATACACTTTCCTGCTTAAATATGCTCTATTTAAAAGCAGGATAGCTCTTGCTTATTTTCATATAGCATGATAGTCAATTAATGTTTGGTTCACTGGTACCCTTCATCCTGAACCTGCAACTCATCATAGACATGAATTATTAAGCTTCACCATATTTAGTAGTGTAGTAACTTTACTTTTGCATGAAGGTCATTCCAAGGAATGAGTGAAGGATTGAATTGCCCACAGTTTTCCAGCAGGACTGTGGCCAAGACAGGCAGAAGACACTGTCCCGGGCTTTTTTGTGAAGTTCTGTGTGACCTATTGCTCTGAAAATATAATACCTGCCTTTTATTTAAAATTCACTGGACTGATCAATAGAATATTGCTGCAGAAAGATTAATTTTGGGTCACAGTCCTTCTTGGAAAATATTCATCGTGGCAGAATAATTGCTTTACAGTATAGAAGAAAAGGGATAATTTTGGTTATTTAAACACATTCTTATTGTATAACAACCACTTTATTTAATAATAGAGTATTTTTAAAATCATATTGGTAAGAAATAGAATATTGATAGGTTTAGTAGCAAAATTTGAAAGCAGGAAAAGATATTTTTCTTTACAGTGCCACCAGTCCATTTCTTGATTAGGTTGATTTTTTCTTCTTGTTTTTAAGGTTTTATTATTTATTTATTCATTTTGCATAGGATTAAGGAGGTTACACATTTGTGACATGATTTCATTCAAACTTCGTAGTATCATAGAATCATAGAATGGTTTGGGTTGGAAGGGACCTTAAAGATCATCTAGTTCCAACCCCTCTGCCATGGCCAGGGACACCTTCCACTGCAGCAGGTTGCTCATCCATGTGTCACTGCATTGAGTAGAGCATGAAAAGACTTGGGTCATGGTCCTCAGGTGGTACAGACATAAGTGCCTTCTTAGGCATCACTGGCACTGCTATGGCTTTCACCAGTTGAATAATCTGGTAGCTTCAATTGAAGAATCTTTCGTAGAAATCCTGTTGATCCATCAAAATACATCTGCTCTGCATGAAACCGATAGTTAGAGTCCTGCTTATTAAAGAAAACAGACAAGAAACCCTGTACATTTTGAGAGAGATGAGCCGCTAAGAGCATTTTAAACTCCTTTATAAGCCCGCTTTTTAGATCTTGAAGAGCTAGATCTAAATATTTCTAAGTGCTTTTTGAAGGAGGAAAAGGCAGGAACTCTTCCTCCTGTGCTTTGCACTTTAACCCTATAAACCTGTGTGAGAATAGGTACAAAATGCTGCTGGATCTACATGGGAGGGGTTTTTTCCCTCCCGCTTTGCACCAGTGATAACAGCTTCCCAAAACACTGTAGTTAGGAGACTTGTTCTGATGTTCCTACCTTCTATGCCAAATTTAAATCCAGAAATAAATGTTTGCATCCAATTAAATAAGGAAAAAGGGAGTTAATTTTTGCAATGGTGCTTCCATTGAGTTTGTTACATCAATGCAATCTCCGAGCAGTCTCCAAAGGTGTCACACCAGATTCTTTCCTTTTCCAAACTGAAGGTTAATCAGCCTGGTAGGGATGCAGTAGGAGCTCTTGGTAGGGAAGATGCAGCTGGTCACTGCTGGTCCCTCTCCCTGCAGGTTGTGATGGCTTCCAGCCCTCCTATTCAAGCCCAGATATTCACTGATTTTTGACACCCTAGGGCTTCATACTGCCGATGCTTCTTACATTGTACCCATCAGGCTGGAATCCAACTGACTCATTCAGTAGTGGTGTGCCCTGACTTCATGCAGGTTATATCCGTGCTGTGAAGTGGTTTGAACTGATAGGAGCGGGTTGTACTGCAAATGATGGTGATGACCCCAGGTCCACAATAAATTAATTTTGGTGTGTCCTTATGAGGCTTACTCTGTGCTGGTCCTGTGCACTGAACACCTCTCAGGAGCTGCAGTGCTGCTTCCCCTTTATTTTCATCCCAAATAGATCCAGCTTGGGCACTCAAGACCATGCTGTGATATGAACCATAGTAGCGTAAGTGGAGACAACTGGGAGACTTCCTTCAAAAGCAGACTCATAATCCAAACTAAAACATGACAGCTCAATGCACTGATACAGGCAGAAATTTCAAGAGGGGAAATAATGGCAAAACGTCCTGGTGACTTCAGTGGCCCCAGAATTTCACTGAGGTTTGTTTTGAGAAGAAAGCAAGCCCAGGGATGTAAGAGACAGTGAATGGGAGGACAGTGAAATTTCTGAGAGATAAATGGATAATAATAGCAAAATCCCAGGGAGAAGTTCCCAGGTATTTCATTTTTAGTTGTTATTTTTGGTTATAAAACAGATATACAAGAGACATTCAAATTGGCAAACTAAAAAATAAACTATTTGGAAAGCTAACTCTCCCATACTCTTGTGCTCAGCAAAAGCCCATCAAAAGGAGCAGAGATTTTGTCTCTAAATGCAAACTGCATTTAGACAATGGATTTTATTAATACCATCTCATGTAAGCTACTGTAATGAATAATGTTTTGCATTATTTGCAAGCTTCTTAGTCCCTTAGAATTCTCAATGAGATACACTGCCCAAATTGTCTTCTCCTTTTCTTTCTTTCTTAAGCAAAAATGACCTTCCTCTCTCCCTCCCCTGGTTTCCAAGTGTCCTACCAAGCAAGGAAACACAGCAAGTCATTCTCATCTGTTTGGGGGGAGAAAGGACGTGCAATGAAATCTACCCAGAGATGTGTTTCCAGGGAAGCAACACAATGCTGATGAAATTCTGAATGAACCAAACCTACACACTAAAAGGACTACAACAAAGCAAAGGAAAAAAAGGAACAGGCATTCAAGCACATGTGCATTAAAACACCTGATCCCTTATGGTCTGTTTAGAAACTTCTTGCCAAATACAACATTTAATTTCCATACCAGTGTCAGCCTTAGATAATATCTCTTCTACTTGATGCCGAGAGTTATTACTAATTGCTGTTCGAATGCTCATCTCTGTGTAGCATTGTGGAGACAGACTAACGTAGCACTCAGGCACTTTCAGTCAATCCACATAAATGTGAGCCAAGGACTCTTGCAGGGAACCTCTACAGTAGGCATAGGAGTGGATTTAAAGTTTATTTGCTGGGAAGATATCAGGCAATCATCCCTTCTTTTCCTGTGCAAGACTGTGTTTGGGTCAGAATCTGAACTGAAATTACATGATTATTGTTATTCTGACTGCTTTCACAGTTTGGTAGAGAATGAATTAAAAAATGTAATTTCCAGTTTCACAATTTAAAGATAGTGCCAATACTTCTCCCCTATTTAGCTTATTCTAGTTACTGCCTACTATTCTCTGCTTTTCATAGTAAACTATAATTGCTCTTTGCAAATCCTTTCCTTCTTATCTGCTAATTTTTAACAGTGTTATACTGGCAGATAGATTCCAGCAAATTCTTTACTCTGAGGTGTTTTCAGTTCTGTTTATGTTTTTTATGATAGATTGATTGTTATACTTACATATGCAGTCAAATCTTCAAAGCCTGCTGTTTCTTTCTGAAATAAAATACAAAAAGAAATACTCCAAACAATAAATGGAATAATTCCTTACTATCCTGTGTCTCTGACTTCACTCAGTCTTTTTTACTTATGCTAAATAAAACTTTTTCTACCAAGGAATAGGAAATGTAGGATTTTATTTTTCTCCAGGTCTCAATGTATCCTTTTCTAGTGACCTGATGACTCCACTTCTTTGGAAATCTTTAAATACATCTTAATCTGAAAAAGTACACTGATTAGAGTGCGCCTTCTCTTGTTTGCAATCAGCCTGTGTTTTGTTCCCTGAACTTCAAAGAGCTGATTATATTGTGTCCTGGCTTCTTCTGGGTCTGGATTTTGATATTGCTGATAATCGCGTAAATATGAAAAACTTGCTTGAAATCACTGTGTCCTGTCAACAAAAATAAGATCTGACTTGGATCTTATTAAGAGAGAACTGTATTTGCTCCATGCCTCACACTCCAATTCTCCATCAGTTTTCTGTCTGCCTCCCAATCCTCATTGCAGAGTATCCATCTAGTGTACAAACTCCTCACAAGCTCTAAACCTTAGCTCTAAGTCTTATATTTTTCACACTTCTAATTCCTGTTTCTGGTGCTCCTGCCTTGAGCTTGCTCTATCACCTCTCCATGCCTCTACAGATTTTTCACCATCCCTTCTTCTCACTCATCTCTTTGTCAGAGCTCTCTGTCCTGAGATACTTAACTTCTTCAGCTGTTTGATTCACTAGAAATTACTCCAGATCTCATACTTCTTTCTCCTATTCTCTGAGTCTTCTTGCTGTGTCTAATGAGGACATTATCTGCTGTATGAAATGATGGCTTGCAATATTTGCTTCCCTGTGGGTCACAACGGTGGACAAATAATCCAGAAGCAGCATTAGACTTTCCTCTTGTTTGCTCCAGTTTCAACGCACCCTGTGGGGAGAACTGACACGGGAGTTTTGTGAAGACAAGATGATCCTTGCCATGGTTCACCGGCAACACAAAGCAAGATAATACAGATTTCGAAGCCTTTATCTTGATATGACTTTGTGAATTTTGTGCCCATAAACACTGTGACCAGATTATGTTATAGGACTGGGATTTTTATAGCAAAGTTGTTTTTCTGACCTGCTTAATGGGCAGTTCCGACCTGCAATGCAAATAGATTTCTGATGTGTGATGCAGCCTTGGCTTTGGTCATTTACTGAGGTGAGATTTTTTTAACCCTCTGGAGAAAAATGTTTCTTCTGTGCATCTTCACTGGTCATGACAGTAATCAAATCATCATTTCCTAGAAAGAGCTGCATGAAACTTCTCTACCTCTCTTTCCCAAGAGCACAGGTCTCAAAATTCTCCTCATTAAGTGGGTTGTAGCTACCATCACCTCATCACACAGCGCACCTGCTCACCACCTTCTGACACAGATGACTTATTCCAACCGGTCACTGTAATTATTGGTGTGGAAAGGCCACACCAAAGACCATTCATATTTTTTGTTGCCTCTTAATGACATTTGGCAGCGGAAAGAGAGAAGGAGTAGCTAGCACGATGACATTAACAAACAAGAAGAGAGCAGTGGAGAACCCTCAGAGAACTTCAGCACAGGGCAGTGTGGGACAAAGGGTGTCTATTTATTTCCAAGAGTTGCTTCTCTAAAGGAAAAACATTATGAGAAAAAAATCCATTATCTATTAAGAATCAGAAATCATTCAGAGAAAATGGAGTAATGCAATTTACCTATGCTTTTTTACAAGAAGTGAGCAGTGGAGATATTTTCTTAGCTCCACAAGAGATTCAAATGCATTCATGTGTGTTGCTGGGTTAATGGCATTTCATGGGTCCCTGTGGGTAACTTGGCCTCATCCCATGTCTGGCAATGCAGTGGAGATTTTCAATTATCCAAGCACAAGGAAAAAGTTTGTTTAAATAATAGGGAGTAGCATGAGGCCAGTTCTGTAGAGTTTTTAGAGTGTTATCTTGCAAGAACATTTGTTTATTAATGGCATTCAGTTTACGTGTTCAGAGGTCAACCTCGTGGGACAGTAAACATATTTGGGATCTGCATTCACCTGGAGCTGCTGGAGAGGAGAGATAGCTCTGGGAGGACTGTGAGGGAAACAACTCACTGTGAGTTTTGAAGGTTTGTAAGTACTCTGAATATTACTGTGTACAACTTGAATGTTCAAAGCAAAGCAAAAAATGCCATCGTTACTGATCAATGAGACTATATTCAGAAGGTTTGTGTTCCCCCATTTTTCTGGAAGAATGGCAGTAAGAAGTACTTGGAAAACTCTAGGGGAAGTTCTAGACTTGACAGAGGAAACGAGTCCTCCCAATGGCTTCATCCTTACGGTGAGATGGCATCTTCCCTGACACCAGTGGTCCAAAAGCCTGGTGCCTGGTCTGGGTGGGTCCCCCACCTTAGATGTCTCCCTGCAGCAGAGACTGAATGCTTCTTGGAGGTGCATGTCCTCCCAATGACTGTCAAGGGCCAGCTCGGACTGGGCACCTCATGGCTGAATGGTAGATGGCTGAGAGGAGTCCTGCTTTCACCAGCTGGGGCCACATCTTCAAAACAAATCTATTCCCTAAAGATCATGCCTGGGAGATCTTCACAGCTGCCTAAGAAGATTAAAAGCCTATGCTCCTTTGAAGTCAAAGAACATATATAGCTGCTTTTGAAAATTCACTGATTTCCAGTCAGCACTGTATGGATCTGCAATTTTTGTGTTTTGTGGGTTTTTTTAATCTGGTTTTACATCATTATTCTTGCCATCAAGCAAGGGTAATATTTCCTCTCAAGACACTTGTGCCCAATTCCATTGATATTAAGAACTACTCCACATAGTCATTTGCCTTATTAGGAGCCTCTCTCTTGATGATGTTGACTGCTCTTTGACTGGGAAGTATAACATGAAACAGAAAAAACACTGAAGGGAACTAATGTTTGAATTTGATGGGGTAGAATCAGGGAGAATTCTCTTTTTGTTCTTATCTAAGTCACTAGATCAGCTTGATGCAGACGACCCTTCCCTCAAAAAAAAAAATCCCCAAAACCCAAACCAAAACAAACACCCACCAAAACCCCCAAAACTCCAGAAACCTAAAATCTGAAACTGTATTATAAATGGTGGTCACCTGGCTCAACTCTGAGTATCTTCTATATAATTACAAACAATTTTGTTGAGGGTGTTACTTTCTGAGAGAAACTACCCAAAATGTGTGATTTTTGTCCCTGATTATAGTCTTACCACAGACAACTGGGACATGGAGATCCACATTTGGTCATATCCAGATGACAGACTCCTGAATACCTTGGATTTTTTGGAAAATGTTGACTAAATCACTCAAGTGCCATAAGAAAATTTGGGAGATTTGGTTTGGAGAGGAAAGGAGGAGATTTTCCCATAACTTTTCCTAACCATATCTATCCTATGAATTAAATAATGTCCTTTCCCCAACCCAATTCCAGTTTTTTTTGTGAGTGGTAGACTTTTTTTTTTTTCCCAACATTGAGATACTAGTATTGAAAATTGTGGAAGACAAATCAGGAGGTGTGTTGAAGTGTCATGTTTTGTAGCTTTTTTGTAGCTGAGAAATACTGAAATGGATACTGAGTTAATGCCACATATATCAATCCAAAATCATCTTGCTTTTCTGATTGTTTAATTTGGAAAAGATGAGCATCTTGTCTTGTGTCTCCTCACTTTACTGGAGTCGGCATTGGTGCAATATGGAACCTGGACATGGATCACAGCTCTTCCATTTTCTGGTGGATTGGGAGTGGGAGCAGCCCACAGAGCAGGCTCAGGCTTCCTCAGTGGTGGCAGCAGGATTCAGAGATGGATGCAGTGGTGAGAATGAAATTTGTGGTAGCAGTTAACTTAGTCTCTAGAACAAAAATTGAGAATGTTGATGAAATTTTGGGGTTGTTTGGCTGAAAGAGGTGTCAGAGGACTTTGTGGGCACTCTCTGGTACAAGGGACCTATTGGTTTTACAGATTTTGATCTTGCTGCTCATTTTCTTTCTGCTCTAGAAGAGAGGCCATGACCTCCTGGTCTGTCCCACAGCCCCGAAGGAAGGATCTCTACTAACATATTGGATAGCAAGGACAGCCCATCCCCGTCTGCTCAGGCATATGCAAAACAGGCAGTCTGAGAGCTGAGCCAAATTTCTCAAGGAAAGTTTGTCTCCCAGCAGTTTTCTGTGAATATATATTGAATACTCTGTAACAAAAAACTGGAAATTAGATTAGTTAGCCACAAAATTGCAACGTTAGTGACCTGTTTAATGGGATAATTCTGCTCAGATTACAAGCGTACATTTCCAAGCATGGGACCTCAGCTCACCTGACAACCGACGGATGAAGGATTGGTCAGGAGATGTGGTGGGGCTTTCAGCTGCCAGCCCGGACGGTGATCTATGGCATGGTATGCAGGCAGCCAGCATAGCTAAGCAGATGGCTCTGCATGTTGCTGCCCAGCCTGTCCCCCAGCCACTCCTGCACACTGGGCATTGCTGTCCTTTTCAAACACTGCTGTAAATCTGGCTGCTACCTTTGCTTATTCCTTAGCAGACACTCTCCTCATGAACAGGTTGTACCATCTCTGGGTTCTTGGCCAAATTACAACCCAAACAATTCCCTTGGTGCTTTCAAGTAAATAAGTTTTCCTCCATCCCATCTCAAAATTTGTCACATAGTCTTTTTCCTTCTGGTAGCTCTCTCCTTCTGAGTTGACTGAGTTTCAGTAGTGGATGAACAAAGTACTTCTGCAACAGGTGATCAGCTGGCATAAGCCAAATCAGCTCTGCTCATTATAGTGGAGTTTTCTTGCACCAGCAGATGATCTCACCCAGATTCTCTAAAAGCATCTGGGATGCAGGTGATGAGAACACAGTATTAGCTCGGTGCTCGCTGGCACTTCGGAAGATCCCCACCAGAGCCATCAGGATAATTTTCACGAGCAGCAAGCCTCTGGGCAAGGCTTTGCCCTACAGGACAAATTGGTCAGGACAGTCTCCAGCTGCAGCCCTGGTATCGGTCCTGGACCAGCTGCCGCAGTATGACAGAGCTGCCAGTGCAGGTTCACTCAAACTGGAAGGTAATTATCGCTGCTGCTCTAAACTGTCTCTGAGCGTACAGCCTTAACTGTTATTTGTATTGTAATAGTGCCTTCAGGTTCACAAAGCTGTTAAGGGCCTCACTGTTACGCTCTGTTCATCCAGCTACTAGGAGACTGTCACTGCCCCAAGAGCTGCCAGGATAAAGACAAATGGGTTGTTCTGCCAGCTGTGCAGTTAATGAAGCCTAGATTCATACAGATTTGAAGCCTACATGTCTATCTTTTTCCTAAATGCTCCCTCCCCTGCCCAAATCCTGACTCTCTCTCCTGTTCTTGCTACAGAAACACCAATTTCTCAACCCCAGCCACAGGTTGAGCCGGAGGCAGAGCCTACCCCTGCTGTGTTGGGGATGGAGGCAACATGTTCCCTGGCAGTTTCAGAGCTGTATGCATGGTTTGGTCAAGAAGCATGCATGTGCTGAATGCTTAGGAAAAGGCCACACTGAAGAGGGAGCTTCAAAGCTTGCCTCTCGCGGGGCCACTAGGTTGGCTTTCTTTCCTTAAGCTCAGAGAAACATGATGCAAGCAGCTCTTCTGCCAGGGAGGGCATTTGACAGCATTAAAAATTATCAGGTTCAAGATAGATTGATACCCATTTAAACCACCTTAAGACACCCACCCAACTTCCGTAGCAAACAATCCCTCTATACCTCTGACTTTCTCATTTGCGAGTACTCCAGGACTGTAAAAGGAACTCTTTACTAGGGGAACTGGAGCACTCTTAAGCTGTGGAAAACACAATAGCAAAGTATGTGCAATTAGTACGTGTAAGAATATCCCTTCCAAGTACTTTATTGCCATGTATCTAATTATCCTCTTTGCTACAGCTGCAGATGTATTGTAGTTGCTTAGAAATGTAAATTAAATAATCCACTGATGAATCTGTTGCACAGATTTAGCATATGGATGAAGAGGATTTCAGGTGCATCACAGAAACATTTTTCTTACAGTACGCATCTGATCCTTTACTGAGTCTTGGTAAGGAAAGGCTCTATGGTGGGATCTCTTTGGTCACCATGAGCACAAGCTCCATCTCAATGGCTTTGCCTGTATTCAACTGAGTTGTAGTCTAAGGATCAAACACTGTCCCCAGCACCAACAGGGACACCTGAGGTCTATGCACACGTGTATTAGAACAAGCCCTCTGTGGTCTCTGAATGTCTGAGCTAGCATAGTCTAACGCAGAAAGATGAGTTTAGGAGCCATTTGATCTTTGATTCCTATTGGATCTTCTCTGACTTTAGTCAGTAATTTTGAGTTTCAATATTTTTTGGCTTATCTGTAGGTGCTGTCTAGTAAGAAGTGGATTTCCTAATCTTCTTACATGGTTACTGGAATAAGAAAAGACTTGACTCTCCTCCTGAAATTGCTTGACTCTCCATTGTCTCTGTTGTGAGCCTATAGCAACTACAATCCTAGTTTAGGTCGTAAACATTACTTTGGGTACCTTTAGACTTTACTTTCATTCTCTCTTTGGTTACAACATTTCACCTGTAAGGAACAAAAGGTTTTGCTGTGCTACAGTGCTAGCTCTGTAGCATGTCCTTTAGGAGAAGATGAAAGGCAGAGAACAACAGTGATCAGGGAATGAAAAGGGAAAACATGGTTGCTAACATCAGAAAAATAACAACTTCTCTCCATCCTGGGTTGCTAACAGCAGAAAAATAACTTCTTCTCCCCATCCTGGGTTGTCAGCATGCCACCAGACCTCCCTACCCACTCACTCCTGCCTCCCCGGCTGGGCTGGGCAGCAGTTTCCCCCTTTTTTTTGGTAGGGTTATAGAAATCAATCCAAGTAAGAAAAGGAAGAGAGCTAAAATGATGAAGAGACACTGTCGACAGTTAGGGGGTGGAAAAGAAAGTGTGGGTGTGAATGCTAGAATGAGAAAAAGAGAAAGATTGCCTTTTAAAAACAGTGAAGAGCTGATAAATAACCCTCAGTAAGGCCATGAGTACAGGAAAGAGCAGTGTAGAGAGAGATAGCACAGATCAAATGCAGAAGAAAATAAATGTAAATGAAGAATGAATACAAAGAGTAAGAAAAGAAAACTGAGTTTGGATGAGTTAATTTTATTTATACTCTTTTAAATATAAAGAAGTCTTCCCCTAGAGATATCCTACATTACAGTTCAAAAAAAACCCAAAACAACAAACAAACCAAAAAAATTATGTCAGTCAGATAAGAGTGACAACTTGCTCTGCCTGCCTGTCTGCAATCCTCACGACAAACATATGCAAACAGGTTTAAGCCTGGAAAACCTGCTGCAGAAATCCACTTCTGCCAAAAGTCCCACAGGTGCAACAGAGAGATTGCAGCATGGATAAACAACTCTTCTAGGGATGCCAGGCATGTATCGCACTTCATCTTGTGCCACTTGCCTTTGTTTTCAGGTAGACCTATAAAAATGATTCAGAGGAAGATGAATGAAGATATACACAAGAAATCACTCCTTTAATAGAAAGCAGTGCATTGCAGTTGGGTGCGTTCATCTCAGCTCCCTGTGCTCTCAGAAGTATCCCTCCTCCCCCTGCTCCAACCCTCACTTGCTGCTTCTGTTCCTCGAATGTGTGTTAAGCCACTGCTGCAGATTGTTTTAAAACCTGATATGAAACATCCTGCCTCTGTCACTGCTGCCTGGTTTATGCTTTTCCTAGGACCCTTTGAATTAGCCGGAGCAGGGCCAGCTGGGGCTTAGTGGCAATTACTCCAAGGGAAGGATTGATTGCTTCCCCAGTCTGCCGTCACTCCAAATCAAGCTGGGCAGGGGGAAGAGAGGCTATTTTCTCATCAGATAACAGTGTTTGAAGATAAGCAGAAACAATCAAAACTAAGCTATAGCTTTTTTGTTTCAAGAAAAGAAAGTAGCCTTTCCTACCAACTTTTGCTCACTGCAGGAGTTCTGCTCCACACAATTACCTCCTTAATTACCTGCTCCAGAGAGGCTGTGGGCATCTGCAGATCCCAGAGAAAAAGGAAATAATAGCAGGGGAGAGGAAAGGCAAGGAAATGGCATCCTCTTTCCTCTGGTGGAATGAAGAGAATGGGTAGAATTTTGCAACTCTTGGTAAGGTCGTGTGGGAAAGATGAGAACTAAATACCACCCAGAAAAAATAACCCAGACTAGCGTAGAAACACAAATTAATAACTAAATTACTCTGATCTTGCCAAGGGCCTTTTATTTAGTGGTGTTTAGCTTTAGAAAATCTGGAGGGAGTCTAGAATAGGAGGATAAGCCAATCCAGAAAACATATATCACCTCTCCTGATATCAGCACATCTGCTCTAAGGTAAGTTCCCAGTTTACCTACAATGATGACCTGATATCCATGGCAATCCAGCTAGATGTTTGTTTGGTCTGGTGGTGATGTGTTAAAATCCCTGACTATGGCAGGGGAACTCTGTTGTTCTCCTTGTCAGCAAGCTGCTGGTCTTCTAGGTAAGGAGCATGCACTTTGGTGTGTGGTCAACCTTTTAAAGTGTTAAACAGTATGTCTCCCAGGAATTAAAAAGCAAGCTGCAAATAGACTCATGTTTACCTACTAGATCCTCCTTCTTCTTGATTCTTACTAGTCCAATTTAAAAGATTGTCCCTACGTCTTCTGAATTAGCCTGGTGAGCTCATATGGGGAACAGCGTGACTCCTAAGGATAATTGCTTTGGTTGGTGTGACTATCAAGGCCTTTCAAAGAGACGGGAAGTTCAGTTTAGTTGTGTGTATGACATGAATGGGAGCATATTGACAAGTTCCTCATACTTCGCTTCAGTCCTATTTCTTCCAGTAAAGATGCGTGACAGTCAAGTTGCTGTTAAGACTCTCCCCACAGAGTTGGAGGCTTGGGGTTCTGGATTCAGACAGATGTGCTCAACATATACGAACCGTTTGGAGAGGATGGTCCGTAGGTCGTTGTGAAATAAAGTGTGAAATTGAGCAAGTGGCAGCACTAAGGCTGGTGGGAGTCTGCTATTCTGAAATTCCCAAATGCTCATTTTGTGGGCCAGCATCCTCTGAAAATATCCTCACAGATCTATGTTGATGCTACATTGATATATCTTGCATCCTAGCTCAACTTATCAGATGGTGTCATATGCTACAAAGTCTAGGGAGACAGTCACGGTTTTATTTTGTTCCCTTTCCTTCCTACCCCCCGACCCACCATGACCCCCCCCATTATTTGCTTGACTTCACTGCAGTTGTCCCCTTTGTGTTTCACAATGCCTTATGTATTGTGCCTTTCAGAGTAAAAACCCATGAGGACAAGCAGCTAATGTTGGCTTTTATTTTCACAAGCTGTAAGACATTCTTGTCTTCATCTATTCCTTTGGATTGTACTGCAGAAATTTTGTACTTATGCCATATTTCTTTTTTTCCTTATGGTTCCTCTAGTCTTTATTTTTGTCCTCTCTACTGAGGATGAGCAGCAAGCCCTTCTGTCGATGTGCATCTGGTTTTGTGCTGTACCAAACTTCTTTGTGAGGGTCCCTACTTCTATATCATTTTAGCATGCATGTTATTTAGCTGACTTCTCTCAAAGTTGCAATCTGTGCTGCATTTATCCACATTTGCTTCTGGGTTGTGTGTGCAGATAAGGAGCTGTGCACATTTTGAGAGAGAGAGAGAGAGAGAGAGTTGGTTTTCTGACCACAGATGGCTGACTGGGAGATTTCCTTAGAGATCACTTCAGTAAAGTTTGAATGTGGTCTGTGGTGACACTGCATGAGATACAGACAACAGACTGAGCTCTAACAGAGTTTCTACAGACTCCACAACTGCAATTACTAAGTAGTCTTGGCATGTTAGTCACTATGAAAAGGGTAAGCTTGGTGTGGATGAGACCAAAGTGAGTCTAACTGCTAATCAGTACACTAAAGTGCATCCAAGATCATATCACATATGCTGTAATTACCAGCTAGGAGGAATTGAAGCTGTTGACTGAACTGAATCGACTAAATATGGGTAACTGTGGACCTGGGTATGGCCGTGTATTATAAATGTTGGCCTCAGAGCTGATATTGCAAGTTGAGCTGCAACTCAACTTTTGAAAATACTGAGCTTTTGGAAATACTATCTGTGACATGAGATTGGCAACAAGGGAGTGAATTCAGAGCTCCTGGAGATAGGTATCTGATTGCTAGTTTGGTAATTGGTATCTGATCCCTAGTTTCAATCTCCTAAATTACAACCTACAGAAATGCTGTAGCTGAACCAGTTATGCAAGGCCTGACTTTGCTGGTACATAGAAATAGTCTGTGTCTGGCTGTTGTGATGGCAGTCCCAGCCTTCTCCTGTTGGTCAACCCAGCATGCCGCTACCTGTTCTGGGAACTTTTGCCACTACTTCTCCTGAACTCTATAAAATCTGTACGAACTCAGCTTCTCATGATGAGCTGTGTCTTTCTCATGAGGCTGTATGCCCATCAGTTAGATGCTTTACCGACTGAAATCAGAACTGTACCACTGGGGTATGTCCGTGGGGAGGTGGTCCTACCACTCCATGGATACCTGTGCTCTGCTTTGTCACTGCTTCCACCCTGAAGACAGCACACGTGCATGCAAAGAGGAGCATCCCTGCCCAGGTATGGAGCTTCCCTCGTGGGAGATATGGCAAAGCCAAGGGAAAGGCAAACTCATGACGTTTTCCTTGCAGACAGCAAGAAAAGTAATTCCTGAGAAATTGAAGCATGAGTAATAATACTACTAATAAGAAGAACAAGCAAGTAGAATAGATGCTTATCAAGCAATAACACCTTACCCTAAGCCAGCAGAAGAACCAAACCTCTTCTGTATCATAAAGCAGTGACAAACTGACCTTGGCAGGAAACGATGTTGTGTCCTCTTCCCTGTTGCTTGTCATAGGGAAGGAGAGAGAGATATGCAGAGCAAGCTGAATGAGGAGGAGAAGCTAAACTGTGGTCTGCCTCCGGCTGGAGGGCCGTGAGCCCATGAAGCACAACCATCTTCACCTCATGGCTATTAAAACTGCGACAGTCTCAGATTACCACAGTATCACCATCTACCTCCACATGGCATTTGGGTTCTTGCGAATTGAAAGCTGAAGTCGAAGTACTAAAAAAGGCTACATGAAAATATCAAGCTACTGTGCTGGCTAAGCCCAGGTACTTAAAACAGTGCAGGTATTTCTACTGCTATAGGGTCGCTGGGTAGGGGTTAGCCTGATGCAATGCAAGTTATCAAAAATCAGGAATGTGGTTTACTAATGTAGAAATAAAAACAAGTCTCAGACTGGCTGTCTCTGGGGCAGAAGGAGCAACTAGTTTAAATTAATTGTGCAATGTCAAAGGCGACCCGAGCTGACAGGCTTGAAAAATAAGGGAAAAGAGGGGAAATGTTCTGTTGCTACAGGAGTAACCACTACAGTATTGTTAATGCCAGGAGAAGAAACTAAACCTGCTGGTATGCTGGGTGTAGATGTTTTAATCAAAGCGGAGTTGCATGCTCTCAGTACCAGGGTGAGATGTGCTCTTTGACTGATGGATTTTGAAAAGGATAATTCTTTAGCAGCTTCCAAGTAAACAGAGGTGAAATTGAAGTTTGCACTGGGAGATCAAACTCTATTAAGCAATAACATTGGCTTTGGCTTACACTCTCGAATGCTTGCCTTTTGCAGTTGCTAGCGGTGGCCCACAGACCAGTGAGTTATGATCTGGGCAAGTGCGTGCTGGGGCTACCTGCGTGCTATTACTGTGTATTATTTACTTCTGTCACAATTCATCTTTTTCTCCAAGTGCTAAAGCTAACAGCAAATTAACAAAGAGTGACAAAAATCTATCTGGCGTGTCTCCAAATCCCTCCCAACAGCTGTAACTCATTATGACTTTATTTTGGGCCAATATTTCCTCCTTGTTGAAAAATTGCCCTACCAGTCCCCTTAGTTCTTTGACCTATGACTCAAAAAGCAGAAGCCTTGGCACATTGCTTGTTTGTATGAGCCCTGGCACTTGATGAAGAGCTCTTCAAACAAAACCCTGTGCCTACGCAGACAAAAGATACAAGTCTAATTAAATCCTCTCTTACTGCCCCTCAATTTTTTTAATGAAGTTTATTTAGAATGTAGGATTTATTGATTTCTCTTCCTTTTAATTAGATTAAAATGCAGTGGGTATTTTCATCTTTTTTCTTTTTTTTTTCTGGAGGTATTATGCAAACTTCATCTAGATAATATTCTTGCCTGCTCAGTTCCACTTCATATATTGGCTAGAATTTTTCATCACCTCTGTGCCATAGATTGCGGCACTCTCCGGTGGCTCTTGCATTTCGCTCTGAGTGGTTGCAACAAGTCTCTGAAAGCAGAAGCAAAGAAATATTTGTGCTTCAGTGAATTCAATTGCTGTTCAAACATCAACCAACCACACTGTTTGTTTTAAGACACTATTGTTAGCATGACCCCATTAACTACAAATTTGCTTGTTACGTTCTCAGAAATCTGAACAATCAACAAGCAAAGACCATGAACTCTGGAAAAGTGCACCCACTTTGTGTGGAATAGGGAGGGAAAACTGAAAACAGAGTACTCCAGGTGATGTCAGGAATGAAGAAGGTTCCCTCTCAACCAAATACTTTTCTGAAAATCTTTGTGAAATGCTAAAACTTTTTTTTTCTTTCCTGGAAATTGGAAAAATGAAAAAAATAGCTTTCATAACAAAACATGACTTAATCTCTACAATGCAATAGAGAGAGAGAAGGGGGGAAATGGGAAAAAGCAATAAAGGGGATTGACGAAGAAACCAGGAAAATGCACTGTCTTAAAAGATGTAGGCATGGAATCAGAGATTTCCAAGCTTGTGAAAATTTGGCTGTAAATGGCTAAAGGTAGGGAGGAGCAAGCTGTCTTTGTTTTCAATAAAAAAAGAAACAGTCATAGTGAGAGTTAGTGAACCTGACTGAAAAATGCAGCAACACTTTTGATGAATTTTTTTTTTATTACAATTTAGTTTTCTGGAAATTCTGTTAATCTGACCTGTATGATTGGTGGGTGGTGGAGAACCAGAAAGGCTTCTCCATCCCCCCCAAATGCTGTCAAGACCTCCAAAATTTCAAAAGCAATAGTGGTGGTGATTTCAATGTCATAACTCACACCATCCAGATGGGTCTTTCTAAATACATTTATGCTGCATATATCACTGTAGCCATTGCATGTGTTCTCATTCCGCTCTAGACGTGTTCATATGCTGCTTCTTCTTATAATAACCATGTGTTTTTGGGGATTGTGTTAAGTGATGTGACTTATACGTATCACACGTCAGCGATGGTTCTGTTCTTTTCCACGGCAAGATACTTAGTGGGAGATTTTGTATATATGTGTTACATACATAGCACGAAGCTGTTGGAAAGCCTCTCACAGACGGTGCAGACTGTGAGTTGATGATTTGACAAAGGCTTCATTTTGTCCTAAACTGGCCCTGGAAACCTCCCTCTCCTCAACAGACGGGGCTGCCCTGGCTGGAAGCCCTCTGGACAGGGGGAACAAGGCTATTAGTGGTCTGCAGCCCAAAGCCTTACAGGAGGCTGCTCAGATGCCCTGAAATACCTGCAGCATGAGTGATTAGGGTTTCTTCTTTTTTTTTTCTTTTTTTTTTTTTTCCCCCAGCAAATATTGTAGAATGAATTTCTGTCTCAGTTGTGGCTATGGCAAAAATTAACTGTGCTGTAGACACTGCTGAAAGCCATCCTTAGCCAGACTACTATAAACCACCTGGATAAATCTATCCAGTTTACCTACTGAGATACTGAGCAGCCTGAGAAAGAGATTTGTTATGATCCTTCAGCATCATTCCTCTTTATTTGGGTTGTCTCTGTTCTTTATGATCTTGCAGTTTTCCTATGCTGTTGCATATACCAGTATAAACTGTTACACCATGGAATGCCTGGGATGATAGTGCCATGAATAAATTAACAACGTTTTCATGAAAATACACAAGGAAAGGTGTTTATGGATAACTTGCCTTGCACCAACCAAAAATACTATGGAGCACAGTGCTGGGAAGAGATAGCAAGATGTTGGTAGTGAGGTTAGAGCAAGCCTAGTCTACTACGAATTTTTCTCGGGTAGAACAGGGAAGCCATGTGCATGGTTTGGCCTGGCAAAAAGCGGTCGTAATATGGATCCATGCTAGATCTGTAGCTTTTCTATGTAAAGGCAATTCTTCTTACTACTGAAGCTTTGTTGAACATTGCAAATTTAGACTTGAGTCCAAACTGCAGAATTTGTGCTTCCTTTCTATGCAGGCATAAACTCCATTATCACAAAATAAATGTAAAATAAGGTAAACTTCAGGTTGGAAATATATAATCTGTATGTCTTAAAGCCCGGCCTCCTCAGTCTGAATGAAGCAATGCTGTCCCTTTTAGTCAAATAGCCAAACTATTTAACCCACCTTTGACCTTGGTAAACCACTTTTGTCTTATGATACTGACTTTACCTGCATTACTGTGATGCTATTGCATTGAATAACGTCATATAGAAATTTCTAACTTTCTTGCTTGAAGACTTCTATCCTGAACTCTATATCTGGCTAGTAGCTGATCAACAAATATTATAGGTATGGGATTAGTTGGAAAGAGTCCAACAGATATCTATCATCTTTTTAGATTACCTCAGTGGTTAAAGCTACCTTTCTGTTCTGCAGCATTTAAAGGATTTTCACAGTCCACTTCTTCTAAGCATGCCCAGTACCTTATCTTTATACAACAGTGGTTATAAATTGTGCAAGTCAGATCAATAAAAGAGAAGGGTGAAAATAAATGTCATGCTTCATAATTTCTTTCAAGACATTGCTATCTTTATTATTGTCATGCCTACACCTTGCTAAAAATAAGCACAGGTTAGAAGCCAGAATCAAATTCATTTTCAGAAATGTCCTTTTCAGGTGTTCCCAAAGAAATATTTGAGACTGATATTATGCACCACCACTATGTTGAGTTATACGCCTTCAGAAACTCAGAGAAAGTGAATCTTCTCCAGGCTTCCAGCCCAAAGGGTTCATGACATTGTCATTCACTGTGAAATCCTCTGTGATCCTTTCATGCACTCAAGTGCTTTCAGTGGAGGAAACAGTTGCCTGATCCTGAATTTGGGGGGTAAATTGCTAGTGTTTCCATTGGACTTCCGTGTGTATAATACCTGCTGGGGAGGAAGGTGCGGTGTGGAGTAAGGAAGAAGGAGCCAGACATTTCTCTGGAGTGCCCACTGACAGTGCAAGAGGCACTGCGCACAAGTTAAAACACACTGAATTCCATCTGAACTCAAGAAAACACTTTTTTCTTGTGAGGGAGGTCAAACACTGGCGCAGGTTGCCCAGAGAAGCTGTGGAGTCTCCATCAGCGGAGATACTGAAAACCTGACTGGCCATGGTCCTGGACAACCTGCTCTGAAAAGGTGAGGTTGGATGAGATGGTGTCCAGAGAAGACCCAATTGCAAGGGGCTGAGGACCCTTGCAGCCTGATCCATTTTGTAAGTCTGCAATTTCACGTTGGACTCCAGGAGTTGTATATATCTTGCAGATGCATCAACGCAATGAAAGAGATGGTGCATTTCGGCATCCCTAAAGCTATGTTATTGCTGTATCAGAAGGAAATTTCCCGTCTACCTGTAAGTCTCCTTTCATGTGTCCATAGAAACTTTCTTCCTTTGGAATATGCAGTATATAGACCTTAACACTTGCAGGGCTCATGTCTGAATGCACAAATATAAAAGTGGGGAGGGAAGGGAAAAATCTTGCTGGGCTGCAAGCTTTATTGTGAGCTATAGTCCCCTGCAGTGATCAAATGAAAGTAGAGGAAAGCCTTTTCCTGTTACGAATTACCAGGTCAAACCCTTCATCTGTGAAGACTAAAGCTGTTGAGAGAACCTGCAGCGGTTATATTAGAGTGATGGATTGAAATCCCTTGTGTGACAGCTTGATACCTTTAGGTTCACAGAGGCAGTTAATTTATTACATCAGGATTACATTCCTTTGAATGCTCTTTGTGATCCAACTGTTGAGATGCAGTGCAAATGCGTACCTTAAAATCTTGTATGAAAGAGCTCAGCTCAATTAAGTATTCTTTTGGTGACCACTCTGTCTTTTAGGGAAGATAGGTTGCTGTACGTATGTGGGGACTTTTGGTTTTGAAGTGCCCTCGCTATACCTTTGGTTTGGGTTTTACTATGGTTTTATATGTGATGGGATAAAATAAAGTTTAATCAGTCTGAAAGAAAAATGAAGGCTACGGAAACAGCACCCACTGGTGCCTCCTTTGTGGGTTCATGCCTGCAGCTCTGCTCCGGGGCACTGCTGTGTTCGGCAGCCTCAAGGGACTGTTCCCAGCCCAGATGCTGCTTGTACGGCGTAAGGGCTGTGGGCATGCAGAAAGCAGCCCCTGTGATGCAAAGGGTGATTTGGAAATGCTTAGGGAAATCTCTGTTCTTTAGCTTTAGCATTCATCTTTCTCTGCCCCAGCTAAGCTGCGCTCTCTGGTGCATTTACTTTAGCCCTGGAAGCCTTCCTCCCTGAAGGGCAATGCGAGAGCCTACACCCACCGCCCTGCCAGGGCTGAACCCGTTGTACGTACTGCTGAGCTAGCAGTAACACTGGTCCCTTACAGCCCACTGCAATGGTAATTTCTGCATTTTCACACATGCAGTCCTCACTTCAGGTCCTCTGAACCTTGGTACATATGACAGGCCTTCAAAACAAGCTTTCAAATAATATCATCAGAAAACCAGTGTGAATAATTTTTTTTTGAAAATCTGATGCACAGGGACTACTAATGAGGAGAAATTAAGACAGGCAGGAAAGTGAGGCAGGCATCAGAGACAGAGAGACTGGGAGAGGAGAATGGCTCCAAAGTAAACCTGTGCCACCCATACTGCCGAATTGTTTGTTTTAAGGAGAGGCTGGAGTTTAGCATGCATGAAAGCCCAATTACAGAATCATACAATCAGAGAATGATTTGATTGGAAGGGACCTTAAGGACCATCTAGTTCCAATCCCCCTGCCATGGGCAGGGACACCTTCCACCAGACCAGGTTGCTCAAAGCCTCCTCCAACCTGGCCTTGAACACTTCCAGGGATGGGGCATCCACAACTTCTCTGGGCAACCTATTCCAGTGCCTCACCACCCTCACCGTGAAGAATTTCTTCCTAATATCTAATTAAATCTTTCTTCTTCTAGTTTAAAGCCATTATCCCTTGTCCTATCACTATATACGCATCACACAATACACCTCTCCACCTCAATAAAGAACACTGTTGTCTCAAGTAGACGAAGTTGGAGGGAATTCAGTATGCAGGAAGCCCACAAAATTTTCTGAAAATTAAACCTGGGTGGAAGAACCAAGAAAGCTGGAACTGATCAGAGCAGACTGAGCTTGAATAAGAGTGCCTGAGCAGAGATGAGATGGCTACAGGTACACAACAGGAAACAGTAAAGAGGTCAGGGATGGAGTATCACCGTTAACGAGTGAGGATAGAATGAGGAATAATGGGCTCAGCATGCGGCTGGACTCAAAGGTGACTACGAAAATGGCACTATATCCAGGAGGTCTCTTTTTTGTTCGTGACGTTCAAATGACTTTCACAAGCAAACCACTGCAGTGCAGGCTTTAACAGCAAACTTGTGCAATCCCACTTTCTTGTCTGGGAGGATGTATTTGCAGCAGAGACTCTTTGCAGGGGAACTTCTTTGCTTTTGCTGGTAGACTGGAGCTGCAAGGAGGCCCAGTGTAGCGAGTGAGCATGCACCTGAGATGCCTCAGGGGAGAAGGGGTGCCCTCTTCCCCAAATCAGCACATCACAGGAGTTTAGGCAGAGGAAAGCTGCAGAGGCTGTGAGAAGAAGAAAAGCAAGGGAAAGGAGCAGGGATATCAGAGGGAGGGAAGAGACAAGGTACCGGTTAGGAAGGGTGACCATGGGAGGTGAATGGAATGAGCTGGACAATGGCCAGCCCGCAGCAGCCCAGGAATGGGATGATTTCTGTTTGTTCGTGCCTGTTGCGGTAGTCTGGGGGCTGAACTTGCTCTAATGAGCAAGTAAAAAATCCAGGGCTCCTGGTGCTTACAGCATAGCTGGGCATGGGTGGGCAGCACTGGACACAGCCTGTAATGCCACTGTTTCCTGACTCCCCAGTGTCCCCTACTCCAAAGGAGGGACCTGGAGAGTTCAGAGACAGGTGGTCAGAGTGCTCCTTGGAAGGTGGGGAAGCGGCGTTTCTTCTCTCAACCATTTCAGAAGTTTGGGCTTATGTTTTCTGAAAGCTTGTTTGCAACTTCACTGAGTTTGATTTCTTCCTATAGGCGACAATCACATCTCATTACTAAATACATTGATTTCTTCAAATGGAGATGGGTACCCCTTAGCTCCACTACCCCATCTCCAGGTCTGGTAATCATTTACTTTTGTGCCACCCTTAGACTATGAAATACTTTTCTTTTGTTTATGCCATGTCCTGTGATATATTTAGGAAGTAAAATCATATTCCTTCTCAGCCCATGGTTAGCAAAACAAGACATCCTTTTTCACACTTTGTGACAAATTGTAGTCTCCTGCTCATTCTAGTTAACCTCCCTCTTCAACTGCCCTGCTTTTAACCCCTTTCTCTTGCGTGCAGTGGGCAGAACAAAGCATGTAGTTGCAGATTAAGTCGAATTTTTTGTCAATACAACTTCCTTATCCTGGAAGTGTCTGATGGCTTCCTAAGTGTCCTTTGGACAATTTGTTGAGGTTGGTGAGTGCAAGTGGAACACGTCTCATTAGTCTGACTTCAATAGCATAAAAGACTTGAAGACAAGTTTTGAGGAAAAGAAGAATTAAATGGATAGGATAAAGTATAAAGTAAGGGTGGATCATTCTAGATTAATCCAACCTATCCTTGGTAAACAAGGCAAAGTACCACTGCACTGTGCATATATGAAATGTTAGGGAAGACTGGTGCTGCTTCAGGGACTCTATAGTCTGTGAGGAGGAACTGGGTCACAGGGAGGGAGATGTGGTGAGGATTAAAGCTTTGGTAGAGGAGTTTCCCGAGGTCTGTCCCTGTGGGAAATCTCATGGTAATGTTTTCAATAACAGCCTGTGCACAAAAAGGAGTGTGCTAATTAAGTGTTTTTTGGCATGCCCAATAAATAAGAAGGGAAGACCACTGAAGAACAGACCTTCAGAATGCATAAGGTAAATGGATGAAACTGGACCATACAAAGATCAGGATCATGCATGTATGAGCTATGGAAATGTTCATGGAAAATAACAGAGCCTAGAGATATTGCAGGTCTAACTCCACCAACAAAGAATCTAAGGTAAGTGGAAACTTTATTGGGGAGTCTCAGACAGCCTTAGTGGCAGCTACTAAGTTGTGTGTGCTGTCCAGTGTGTTGTACAGTAGTTTCTCTCATGTTCCTATCCGTAGCTCTTTCACCCTGAGGAAATTGAGGACTGTGTCCTTGCCATGTGATCTGCATTTGGCTGAACTCCATGGATTCCTGTGGGGCCCTGAGCAGGCGGAAAAGCCCATTTCCACAGACAGCCCCTGGACCAAGTGCTCTGTCTCCCCAGTGTCACCAGCAAATGGCTGCATGGTACCTGCAGCAGCCAGGAAGCAACTGCTCATCCTCAAGGAGATGGAAGACTCTGGGATGAAAAACACTGCTTTTGTCAGGCTTACCCATTCATGCATTTCAGCATTACTTTCACAAATGCTTTGCTTAGGTCTCTGGTTGTAAGAATCCACTTTTTCTGTCTTTAAAATAATTGTTCCTTCTTGGGAGGGTATTCTTACTTGCTAATATTTCCCAGTCAGGTGGTATCTGGTCCCTATTTTCAATTATTCTCAGGAGTGCAGGATCGATCAAACTACCTTGTGCAAAGTATGACTAAGCTATGTAGCTTGATGAAATTCGATTTACACTTTAAAGTCATCTTGAGCAAACCTAGATCTTTAATAAAGGACAGAAGACCTTTGAAAAGAGGGTATAAGAAAAGATATTCTCATTTTGACCTTACCTCAGATTGTCCTGCAGTGTACATCCATGAAAAATTCAGGGTATGGTTTCAGGTGGGAAACACGATTGCGGGGGGGAACTATTTTCTGGCATGTGCATGTGGTTTGCTTGCCTGGATTAGAAGGAACAGCGCTACTAAAGAGGTCCATTAATGGCTGTGCAAACAGCGAAGTCTTGCTACCAGTAGATACTTGTGTTTCCATCGCAAAGATTTAGTGGCCACTGTGTGTTGGACAGAACCTTGAGTAGTGATAGGTAGGCAGGTCCTCCTGGCTGGGCCAGGCCTTTTGGCAAAGACATTAATGGAGACGGATAAACTTTTTTCCTGGCTCAGCAGCCCATGGACACGGAGACGGCTGAGCCACGGTGCCTCCATTGCAGCCAAGGGGATTGCAGCAGGATGGTGGCACAGCCTTGAGATGGAGCTCCCTGTGAGCCTGGGGTGAGGACTGCAAGAGAAGGGAGATGAAAGTCTCAGGTATTTAATGAAAACCAAGACACACTAGGGAAGAGATTCTAGAAGAACTCCACCAAGGCTGCCGCTAGAAGGATGAGGAACATGATCAGACTCAGGTAAAGATCACGGAATGACTGATATGCCCCTGGGAGAGGAAATACTAATTTCTGAATGACTCAGTTTGTAATATTGTTGCCCATGGCTGCTTTGTTTCCTCAAAAACCAGTTTACGTTTATGCAGTGCATTTAAAATCAGCTTTATGCAGAAATGACTTTAACAGCCACCAAAAGGCAAAAAGATACACCTAAAATGTTTTTACGGGGTGAATCATCCACCTCTAAAGATATAGCAGGACGACCATGTCAACATGACCATTTGATATCTGAAACTGTTAATGATTCATAACCTTGAATGACATCCTAGATGTCGGCTGTACAAGGGAGAGTCTCCAGGATCTCCTGGCTTGGAATGAAGAAGGTGCAGAACAAAGAGAGTGATCATGATCTAGGCTTGAATCTTAATGTTATTTATATCTTGCTAGTCATTGAAATTACAGGTCCACCTGAATGATGACCATGACACTGGCAGTTGTCTCAGCATTTGAAGTGACACCTCCTGAATGGAGAGGATATTTACACTTCTCAGTGAGTTGAGAAATCTTTTACAGACCTGTGAAAACAGGAATAATATAGTTTCTGCAAATTTTACATATCAATTTGCTCATTATGGACTGTCCACTGTAAGAGTATGAAAAGGGACAGATGATAAATCTATTATCGTCTAAGAACTAAACTCTTAAATCTTTTTGCCAAGAAATGTGAATGTACAAAAACTAATGACTTGGAGAAACAGTGAAAGGATGCCACAGATTTTTCCACTGTTTTCTATATAGATCACTTGATTGTGACAGTAGATTTAAAATTGGTCTTCCTATATTCACCACAGCTTGAGTCACACATGTCAGCAGGACAAAAAGTTCAGAATTACAGAAGGGAATTAATTTTGTCAGTACTTGAACATATGGAAAAGTTAAGGCATGTCCAGCTGGAATACTGTTAAATGTTTTCTATCAGACATGGTTTCAGGTGAAGCTTACTCACTGCAATATTAAGTTCTTCAAATATTAAGTTCTTCAAAGATTTTCTTCCTTCCCTAAGGACGTACAAAACAATAGGGATGATGGACAGACACTTTATTACTGAGTACTATTAGTTTTTTCACAATATCCTGAGTGCATTCCTGTTATCGTGTCAAAGTTACGAAAAAAACCTGATCCTATGTGCTGGAATTTGACATGAAAATTAAGTTGAATCAAAAAATATTGGAAAAATATTCATTTAATGAGGCATATATTAGCTCTCAAATAATGACTTCACATTTTCATTTCAACATATGTTTCAGGAGTCTTTGGGTTAGAAGTGATGTGGTATTTTTATCTTCAGCTCCTGGCTGTCTCCACTTCTTAGAACTAATGGAAGTCGCTGCTTTCATTTCTGCTTGAAATTCAACAATGGAGAGAACTTTTTGTGTGCACGTTAACAGACTTGGATAGATTATATAAACCTGCTAAATATTGATTCTGCAAATGCTGAGTGTCAAGTTAATTTGAATCATCCCTTTAAAGAGCTTAGGCACTGATTAAATATACTAAATGCCATTTTAAATAATAAATTGATGCTTTGGATAATTGTATATATTAATATAACTGCATATTTTATGATGGTAGAAAAGCATGCATGGCAGTAAAAATGCATGGTCTGTTAAGGACAGTGGTTCAGATTTTAATTTTAAGAGATAGTCCTCATTTCCACCCTAGAGATGTAAAGATGCTACTAGTGAATGATCCATTTAACATTTTGGGCAGGAGAGGGTTAGGAAGGCCAAGCCCTCATTCAGCTCTCAACTGCAGGGGTGTAGCTCTCCCTGCCTCTGCCCTGGCCCTTTTCTATGCCCCACTACTGCAGAGGGTTGCCCAGCTGGACTTCTTTGAAGGATAGAGTCCTTCCTACAAAATAGGAGAAACACTTCCATATCTGCCACAATTACATTTTACTGATGCAAAAATGTACATTTTACTGAATAGCTGCAAAAAAAATGTTGTTAGTAGCTGGGCTGGGGTATATCCAGTTGCCGCTGGATGTAAGCCACTGGAGCTGGCTGCTCCAGCCTGTGGTGCAGCAGAGATGTTGGAGTGCACCTTACAGCAGAGCTGAGCTGGAGAGCATAGCTGGCGCCTTTGGGGATGGGGCCAGGCCTTGCTTTCCAGTGCAAGGCCGTGTGCGTTACACTTTAAAGTGCACTGTTTGCACATGTTGGCACTCATCTGTGTTAGCAGGCAAAATTGACTAGAACTGCCTAGGGATCGACATTTCCCCGGTTGGCACAGACAGTGTAGTGCTGGTGTGATGGGAACTGTGTCAGCTTGCAGGTCTCAGCAGGTCCTGGCTCTGGCTGGCCCTACACTAGCTGTGCATGACAGGGACCTCCAACTGACCCTAAAACCCATCTTGTGCTCTGTGCAAGAGACCTGATGCTTCTTGGTGAGTGATCTTGCAGGAGGGAAACCTAGGAGTAGTTTGAATTATCTTCTTGGTAGCTCTTCAGTAAATCACAGGGCAAGGGGTAAGCATGAATGCTCTGTGATGGACATTTATTCAAGCCAGTGGAGCTATGTCCTTTTACTGACATTGTCCCTCTGAAGAGCTGTTCCTCTTTTACAGTCATGATATGTACTTGTACAACGGCTCCCGTTTGATGCTGAGATCTCTGTGCTCTTTAAAGTTCTTGAGTGGATCTTTCATAAGTGGCAACAAATGTCAAATGTTCTCCTGACAAGGCTTGTCAGCTGTGTTGGTGAGTCAGGAGATGAAGGGCTGCGATATGTTTCTGCCGCTGGAGCTTAGCCACCAGCTTTTCTGCCTTGTGTAGAGGTGCTGGGACATTAGCACGGTGGCTGGTCTGGCAGACAGCAGTGATGTTCTGGTCTGAATCAACGTGCTGGTACAGAATGTCCTGTCAGCGTGGAGTGGAGGGGATGGATTTAGATTACATGGAAATATTCACAAAAGTACATCTCCTTTTTGTGTTAAACATTTTCTGGCTTTCACTTCTTTTTCATTAAAATAGATTCTCCCATTTCTAGCCCTCATCTCCACCCAATGTCTGTTTTTCCATCTATATCTACTATAAAGTTGTTCCTTAAGTAAATACAAAGATTTAATGAAGTGATAGCTCAGAGTAGTTAGTTTCCCTTTGAAGCCTCACTGGAATTTTCTTACACAAACCATATTATCAGGACAAATAATACCCTTCTGACTCCTTCACATATGATATGTTGAAACAACACCAAGCTCGTGGCACGTAAGATGCCCCTTTGAGTCAGTGCTGGAGTCAAGTGAGGGAGATAAATTATTCAGTGCAATTCAAGATTGCTCATGCAAGTGAGAAAGCTTACAGCTCTTGATCCAAGGCTCTGAGGTGCAGTAGCAGTCAGAAGTTCTGCTGCCAGCCATTCTCTCATAAAAGCACCTTGTTGTTCCTCCTTGTATTCAATGTTGCATATAATGTGCACTGGCTGGCAGTAAAACACTGCATGCAAGGCTGGAAGTAGAGCACCATGTGCACTAAAGTGCTTACCGAGCACTGTAAGGAGCTCAGGTTCCTGCCTCTTGGAGATGGCCTGTGGGAACTGCATGTTCAATTCTGGTGTGTCCTCTCCAGAGAGGAGGAATGACCCTTGAAAAGACATACTCATTCTTGCTAAAGCTGTCTTAGCTTCTTTTCCAAGCGATAGACTGAGAGCAGAAAAAATCAGGTCTGCTGCTCTCAGTAGAGATGAGGACACCCGCAGTGAGGACATCACCTTCCTGGCATCCAGACTTGAAGGCAATGCAAGGGAGTGAAATAGGTCTCCTATAGTATAGCCAGGTGCATAGGAGAGACAAGGTCATGAATGGTGCACAGGTGGCTGGCAAGGAAAGAGCAATTCACCACTCCCTAATTAGAGCTCAGGGTAGGGGAAAAACTAAGGTTCTACAATAGGGGTTTCAAGGAAGCTGGTTTAGAAATCCCACGGAGTGTGAGGGATGGAGTAAGATTTCAAAGCACAGATTCAGTAGAAAGTTGCTTCGTTTTTACTGTATTGCAGTTACTTATCCTTGGTTATTGTTGCTAAAGAGTGAAGACTCATCCTTTGATTTGATCAGAAGAGCCAGTCATTTTCAGGAGCACTGTGATGAAGCCCTCCAAGGTCAGGGGCCTGAAGAGTCTGGAGCTCGATGACAGCTGAGAGAGACAGCAGGTCAGATGAGGAGGAAAATGAGATATGGTGCAATGGACTCAAATGCAGTAAAGGAATCGTGCCATCATGAATTCCTAAATCTCAGACTTACAGCCCTTACAGTGACGTTGACTACTGCTCAATGGTAGTTGAGCAGCTACATCTCTTCTAGAGGATGAGGGCCAAACTTTTTATTACCTTTCTACCATCTCTTGCAGATGACATTCTGGTTTAATTCCAGTCTCATTCCAATTTACGAGGCAGAGAATCACAGCTGTAACTGCTGACATTTACTCTTCTCCACAGAGAAGCCAAGTACAAGGACCTAATTCAGCGTAGCAGTTAAGTCCAAAGTTTGTCTTCTACTGAAGTTTGTCAAGCCTTAAGACAAATATGTTTGTGTGAGAAAGGGTGCATTTAAGTGTGTGTTTAATCACGATCCAGTGTAGGATGAATACCTGACTTCCCACCCCAGGTTAGCTGGGCTGAGGCATGCTGGTTTAGTGATGCTGAGAAACATATGGCAGCTTCACCCCCTCTGTAGAAAAGAAGGCATCTTCAGTCTCCAGGGGTGGTGCCTCAGTACTTTTTGCAACATTTAAATCATTTTAAAAGGTCTTTAAGAATTTACAGTAAGCCCTTGAGTTCTTCCACAGGTCACAAATTAATTAGCTTGCTCCTTAAATTCCAGCAAGCTAAGTGGAAATGCTTCAGAGGTTCTTTCCCTGGAAAATGTAAAACATCCTTTGATTAACTCCCTACTTCATGATAATGAAAGCCTGGATTGTTATAAAGAGCTTGATGTAAGTGTCAGAGTAGGCTTCCGGTCAGAGTGTTAGAAATTAAACTGGTTATTCACTCAAAGTTAGAGGGAAAGAATTTAAGGGCCAGAGAGACCCTTCTGCCATAAGAGAAGGAGTGTCCAGCTCTGCCTGATGGCTGAGGCAGTCTGCCAAAGAAAACCAACAAACAACAAAGCAAGGTACTACTTCAAGTGGCAGATGGAGATGAACCAAAGGCTAGGGCTGCAGGCCCTGTGGGTGCCCAGTATCAGATCCACATGTTAGCTGTCAGTTCTCTCACCCACCTGTGTTTATCATGAGTCTGGAGAATGAACCGTAACTCATCACACCTGTAAGGGTGTGTGGGAGAGACTTGTGAACTCTCCCCCTGGACCAGGCTATACACATGTCCTACCAAAGCATGGCTTGCATTGCTCTGCTGAGCAGTCAGCCCTCTTTCTTGCAGTAATCTCTGGAGGTTTTTGGATCCTGCTCCCTCCTCCTTGGGTTGCCTTTCCTTTAGTGCATGGACATTTGTCCATCCTTTTCAACTGCTCTCAAAGATAGCACTGGCTTTCCTCTTCTTGGTGCTTGTTTCTAAGGCATATCTTGCTTCCTGGATCCTTTGGCTGGCAGATTTGAAGTGAGATCTCCTTATAGATGACAGTAAAGGAAAAATAAGCCTCTTGTCTAGGTAGCTGCTAAATGCAAAGGTCATACAAAATCTCAAGGGATTTGAGAGTCTACAGTGAGACAACGGGCTCCTCTCAGAGCTGCTGAAAAAAACGAGCTGGCCAGTCGCACAGCAAAGAAATCATACTGTTGTTTACCTGGAGATAAAACAGTCAGAGGGGAGGTGGGATTTCTTACAGAAAGTCTAGTTCCAACTGACCAGCCGAGGTGGGTTTGTTGCCAGCTCCCGGAAGGAGATCCTGTGGGATTTGGACCACAGAGCTGCAGAAACAGAGGTCAGACACTACCCCACTCCTGATGCTGAAGCCTCCTCAGACAAGGCCTTGGAAGGTGGGGGCGCATTGCAGGAGGGAATTGCCAACATGTGCAGATATAGCATATCTGTGCCAAAATACACAGCTTCACTGTGAAACAGGCAGCTGAAAGCCATATCTGGTCCTTGAGCTGGGGGTGGCTTCACACAAGATCTTGAGGAGGTGGTGCAACTGGCACAATTTCGAAATCAACTTTTCTCCATTACAGCCTTGTTCTCAGATCCTCTCTGCAGTGAGAGTCAGGGCTGGGGAGACATCCACATGGCTTTCTGTGTCCACGATCACTTAAAAACTGATATACCAACTCCTGGGGTTCCTGGTTCACTTTCACTAATTTCTGGTCAAGAGAACACTCTCCCTGGGCTTACTGACATTTTTGCTTTGTAAATCCTGAAATCCTTCATGATTGAGAAATATTACACCTCCAAACTGGTGGTATTTATTTTGTGCCAGTGCCTGTAAGCCCTGACTGTAGGAGGTGATGCCACAGAGCTAGGTGCTGTACCATTATGACCGGTTAGCTGAACTTGAGAAATAACGGACTACCCTACAGTTCCTGAAATGCTTAACATTTCCACTGCCTCACAGGATCCAAATACATAAGTGTCCCTGTGACATGGGGGGGCTCGTGCCTGCCATCTGAGTGGTAATTACCTCCCAGCCTATCACACTGTTCACCTCTAAGTAGAGTCTTCGGTGAGATGTCCCCTCTCTCCTCCCTGCCCCTTTCTGCTCTATCCTAACCCCAGATCTTATTTTTTTCTCTGCTTGAAGCTGCAGGGATGACTCAGACCCACATTTGTGCCAGCTCACCGAGATGCTGTGTTTGCCTGGCGTTCCCAATCTTGGCGAAACCTTTCAAACAATGGGTGGACACTCAAAAGTAAATTTTAGCTGCCTGTCAATAGCCTTGTTTTAGTTACCTAGTTTAATTTGGGCAAGGAATATCTTGGCCTTGGTTTGTTAACTGTTTATGAATGCTTGCAGTGTGTGTAGAGTGCAAAAACCTCTACAAACTCTACTGCTGGTTGTATCATTAGTGTACATGTTGCTAAAAAGGCAATGTTGTTTTGCATGTCATTGGCTAATTCTCATTCCTGTAGCGGGGTGACTTGGTTGAGTGAAGCAGCTAATAACTAAACTTCAACTAAAGTGGCTTTCTATGTACTTCATATGCCACAGAATTAACAATTTTCTGATAATATGGCTCATGAGGGATGAGATTTGCAGGAGGGATAACCTCTTCTACCTGAACCTTGTTAAGAGCTATGTAACATTTGATTTTGTTTTCCAGAGGAAGCAAAGTATACAGCTGCCAAGGGTGAAAGATCTGGGCAAAAGACAGCTGAGAGGAAAGATGAGACTGTAATAAACAGAAGCCTTATGAAAAAGCATTCCTAGACGGTAGACAGAACAAGTACTTGGGCAGTAGATCATGAAATTCTAGGGAAGACGACCAGCCCAGAAAAACACTTTACTGCTACAGGATGGTTGTGTCTGTATTACAGCTATTTAAATGCTTTCATCCATCTTCCAAGTAAGAATAATACAAAAACTCTTTCATACTCTCAAGTCAAAATGTACTGCTTTATTTTTCCTTCAGTGGAGACATTGTGGAAGGTTATGAAGTAGAAAACATTGCTATGCTGCTGCAGGAGAACGGGGTTTCCCCCTAATGACAGTTTTGCACCCTAATACGCCTGTACTTCTGTACCAGCCTACTGCTCCTCTTACTTAGGTTGTAACATAAGGCAGGATACAGATTGTGTATTTCAATGAGTGTAGTAGTATTTAAGCAGATAACAAAAGCCAAAGTAGCTGAAAGCAAACTACTCAACCTTATTATAAAGGAAAAACTTGCAAAGCAAGCATGCTACAAGGAAAGGCAATTGTACAGTCTCAGAAAGTAGGTTAGGGTACCCAAGAGACAATTTAAATGAGCTAGTAAGGAAAAACAGATCTGGGACTATTGTGAGACATTCCTCTCCGTTAATATTGCAGAAATGTGTAAATCCAAGGGAAAAAAAAAAAAAATCACATTTCATATATACTGTTTCATGTTGTACCGATTTCTTAAGACCTCAGTGAATCATCTGTATCTAAACTCTGCGGGAAAAAGGATGTCGGGAAGAGACTAACATTTGTGATCCAGTATAATAATGTTATGGCAAAATTTATGAGGGAAGACTGGGTTTTGTTTTCTATGATTAAACGTAGGGGAACATTTGGGGGTCTTTGCTTTTGTTGTGCATGGTGTGTTTCCCTGCTAAACTGTTATTGTTGCTATCAACAAGCAAGATTAAAAGCCTGCCTTGACTGGGATGCAACAATTCAGCAAGACACACAACAGGAGTTAACACGATTTCTTGGGAGGGTAAAGGACAGGAGTGAATCATGGCACAAGTGAGTCGAGGAATGTGAACAGTGGCATGTGGGTTGGGAAAGGCTCTTGCTAAGGCTGCTCTGAGCACCATATCTGCGGCTTCGGGAGCAGTGTCTTGATATAGAAGCTCAGACAGCGCAAACAGCAGTCAAGAATCAGAAAATGAACCACTGCAAAATGCAAGCCATCAGTTTTGGCTCTTGATAGCCAAAGGCAAGTCTTTATGCCTGAGGCTGCTAACGGAGGGGGCTACAGCCAGCCCCTGCTGCAGTTTCCATGGCTCTGTGCCCCTCTGGGGGTCTGACGCTCTGGATGCTCTCATCTGGCCGCCCCAAGAGGAGTCCCCAATAGAGTCAAGCCTCAAATCTTTTTGCTTGGCAAGCTGGTAACCTTCTTTCCTAATGTAGAAAGGATCTTCCATTTTAAACACACTAAATTACTGACAGGCAGAATATCCATTCATCCTAGAGCAGCTTTTATGCCTTTGTTCAGTTACGCTCCAGTTGTTCCTTCAGCTGAGAATTTGCCATAGGGGAAAACACCACTTATGTCCTGTCTTTATACCTTCATAGCATCCCCAGGTGAACAACGCAGTTTAAAAAATTGCTCAGTATTAGCTTCTATCTTCTTTATGACATGGGTCACTCACCTTAAAATAAGACCTTATCTGTTGGTAAAACTAGAAACCTTTGTGTGAAGTCAAACTCATTTCTACAGCAGTTTGTAACTACGCTTATTTCATTTGGGATTAAATTCTGCAATTTTCAAAGCAGTAACTGTGAATGCTGGTGAATCTTATGCAACAGAACTGCAATCCTGATCCCATGACAGTCTATGGTAAAACTCCCAACTCAGCTGGAGCCAGGAATACAACATAGGAACAGGAATGACATACAGATTTTCATCCAGATATTCCCAGTTTTAACTGCCTGGTAATATCACTAGAGCTAAAGAAAGGGTGGATGTATGCAAGTTTGCTTGTAGATGTTTATATTGATATACAAAATAGAATTCCAATATTAAAATAAAAATCTTGAAGGAAAAGAAGAGGTTAAAAATAGAGGCAAAACTCTGTCCAGCAGCAGCAAATGAAGCCAATCAACCTGATCTTTCATCCCTCAGGATTTCCAGAATGAAGTGCTGTTTATATTTCTGCCTATTGGAAGAGAAGGAAGAAGAAGCAATTTTGTGTGCACAGGTACTCATGAAGCCTAGTTTCCAGCGGATTTGTCTGCCAGTTGACCACTGGCCCAGTGGATGTCTTCTTCCTAGGGAACAGAGGGACCTCATAAAATGGCTCACGTAGCTGGCGTTACCACTTGAGCTTGGGCTCCAGCTTTCCCATTCGTCAAGGCACCTACAGTATGCTTTCTCTCGTCGCTACTGACTCAACCCCTGTGCTCGCGAAGCTTGAGGAACTAGATTATCTCTGAGTTTTGCTCTTCTTCTGTCAACTTCTGGCTGGGATGAGCCAAAGAGTTCAGAAGTTATTAGGAGGAGATGAGAAGACAGTGTGGCTGCTTTAAGCCTTGTTCCCATAGAAACGTGTCTAAAAAGTGTATTCATCATCAAATGGCAGGAAGGGAGAGCTGCAGGGGACAGTTCGCTGTTCCCAAGAGCTTGGCTGTGGGCAGAGGGACACGCGGCATCTGTCTGGTTTGCACCGTTGTGGGCTTCATCCTGTGTGCTGTTGGCAGGGCACAGCCAGGCACCAGGGAGGAAGACTCCAACCCCTCTGTTGGCTTGTTCTGGCTGCTGATCCTGGGTGAGATGGGGACCCTATTCTGGAAAAGGGGCTGCATGCCTGCACCCAGGGAAGGTATGCTTGCAACACAGCCTCCCAGAGAGCCAGGCAGCAGGCAAAGAGACTGGGAAACTCCCAAGAAAAGCAGGTTCCCAGCTGAATTTAGAGAAAAGGGAAAGATAGACTCTTCCTTAGGGCTCAGAGGGACTCCACAGGGCTGTCTGCAAGCTATGAGCCTCGTTGAGCTGACTGAAGGTTAGCCCAGAGGCTGGGGTCTGCCCTGCAAGGCCATGGATGGCAAGAAAGATACCTGCTTCCATCTTAGCTGGCATAGCTGGGTTTCTCTGCAGAAAAAGCTTATTTTGTGAGTAAAACGTAGCCTTAGAGAGTGAGATTCTCTCAGCATTTTTGAGTGTTCATATTAGATCCGCTTCTTAGTTTGCACTGGTTTGTGGTGAACCAGCTGCCACAGGCGCAGTGGTTTGCCATCGTGGGGTTTCACTACAGCATGCAGCTTTGCTATAGCAAAAAGATGCATAGCAGCAGAGCACGGCTGCTCTGAGCTGAGAAAGGGAATGATTTCACTGTGCCTTGGTGACAAGGTCTGTTCCTACCATACGCATTCTGCACGGGTGTCCTTTGGCCCTTATGTCCTGTCACTGGGAATCTGGGGACTTTTCTCACAGTTTATTGAGGGACACCAGGTAGAAGTTGGCCAGAGTGAACAGAGTTTCTGGAAATTTGGGCCAAATTTGCATATTTTTTCAATGCATCTTTGTAGAAAATGATATTCCAGTGTCCAAGTTATCATGTCATACCAGGCAGTATGCTGCAGCATTATGGAGAAACTTTTGCACCCAAGGTCCTCCCACATTATTTCTCCATGCCAAGCACAATACATCCTAAAGCATTATGACTTGTTCTGCACACTAAAGGTGTTCTTTGAACTCCTAACCACCTGCATGTGCTGGGTCACCACACAGAGCAACAACACGAGGATGAGCTGTTGAAGATGCAGGTTGTCAGTCCAGTAGTCAAGACTCTACTGGGTCTACATGAAAGGTATTTTCTGTCTTCCCTGAGACATTTAATAATGGGAGAAGAAAGGGAAACAAAAACTGCACAAAATCCCCATAAGGAACACCACATTTTGGGCTTACTCCATTGCTTTTGCTGAATATCTCTGTCCAAGTAGTTACTAAAACCTTCTGGGACCACATCCTGCTCAGTAGAGCTCCTCTTTTT
>NW_009602345.1:23963-35986 GCF_000690535.1 Cariama cristata | reverse complement strand
GCATTCCTGTGTAAATCTAAGCTGACGTTTCTGTATATGAGTGCTCACTGTGGTCATCTGGGCTCCTTTTGAAATGAATCATTGTTCTTAAAGAACAGAGCAACTGAAGCCTTAAAAATATGGAAAAGAGATGTAGAAGAATAATTAAAATGATAATAGGAAATCATACAAACCCAGTTCATGGCTTGAGGTGACTCCGGTTCCGATTTTGACAGTGCGCTTCTGTTAGAAATGTTCCTCTTTTCCCCACTGGGACGATGTTGCTGTCTGGTGATGATCCAAGCTGGCAGGGTTGAAACGCTAGCCATTTCTATCTCCCTTAGTTGCAATATTGCACCAAAGAAGATGAAAATTCTTCTGTATGTGTATGTGGAGATGTGGCTGAGGGATGAGCAGTTAGCATTCTGGTAAAGGACTGATAATGCTGAGCCAATTAAAGATAATTCAGGATATTTAGGTTCTGATTCAGTAACTGCAGGCTGAAAATAGTTTTTGCAGAAAATGAATACATCTTCTTCCTCAACTATTTGGAGTTGTTGGAGAATTTTATTTTATTTTTAAAGCAATTTTTTTAAGCATTGATTTTTTTTTTCCTCCATGTGACTTGAATCTGATAACTGCGTATTTATCTGGGTAAGACAAGCTCTTTCTTTTTTACACTGAAGTTCTTGTAACTTATTTTCTGTTGATCTCTTTGAAAACCTGAGGTTTTTTGTAACCAGCCTAAACTTGAGGAACTGATGAAGACAACCGATTTAAATGTGCTTAGTTAAGAACTGAGTCAAAAGTTTTGGCCTAATATGTGCTGCTGCATTTTTAAACTCATTTTCCCTTTGTTAAATCCTCCAAAACACTGGAATGGAAATCTTCAGGTTTTCAGAATGGCATTTTATAAGCACAATGTTTTTTTAATGTCAACAGTTTTTTGTGGGTGTAGCTCACAGTTTTTGGAAAACTGTTCACTCTCTTCCATCAGAAAACTTCTTTAATATTGCATACGTTAATTCAGCAAATTGCACCTTCTGTGATAATGTAGGCTGATGTGAGATCTTTCCCAGACTATGCCCAACCGCCTTTCTGCACAAGGTTTGTTCATTTGTCAAATGTACCTTCTCTCCCATATTTCTGAAATTACATCTGTAGACATGTAGCCATTTTACAGAGTTCATACTTCTATTTTGTTTGTCCCTTTATTCTTCACATCAGTATTCTGGGTGCACCGTAGCGCTCTTCACCTAATGTGTGCTCCTAGTTACCTGAACAAATTGCTTTGCAACTGAACATGCCTTCTAAAGATGTGTTTGGGTTTTTTTTAATCTGTACAGGAAAGCTTTGTCTACAGTGACTTCTCTAAATAGAGTCAACCTCTTGATTGCATCCTCAGCCAGCCCATGATGACACCAAAGCTGCTCTTCCCTCATTTACTTGTCTACATCAGTACCATGGCTCTCGCCTCCTGCTGTACGTGTGTCCCACGCCCCCTGAAGCGCAGTCCTTCAGGAAGCAGGTTGAGGTTTCCCTGTCTCTTGCTCTGGTTGGTTTGTGTTTCCTCTCAGCAGAGAGAAGTGAGGTGCCGCAGGTGCCCGCAGCAAGGGCGTTGCGCTGGCCGTGATCCAGAAGCAGGTCTGACGGCAACTGCTGAAGGGGAAGGGCTTGAAGGCAAAACAAGGCACAAGGTGACCTTTGATGCGGACACCCAACAGCTCTCGCTTTTGATTGACGTTTTTCTTAGAGGCTGAATTTTACATTGCACAGACTTTGGACATCAAGTTTCCCCTAATTATATCAGCACAGGTGTAGCTTGAATAGCAAATCCCATCACGTAATCCTCCTCTGTTTTGGACTCCTCCACATTTTAATAACATCCAATAGCAAGAAATTAAGGACTTGGACTGCGTAAGACCCTCTTGCACTTCATTTACATATGCCCATTGGAATTGCTTCTGAACGATAATTTAATAAAGTGCAAACCTGGATGAACAACTATTCCCACATTTATGAAGACCACGTTATGCTGGCAGACTGTCATCCACACTGAAACAGGACAGGAACAAAATGCTCTCTGCTCCACAATACGAACTTTTTGGAGAACCACAGGGCTTGCACATTATACTCTTTGGAGAACTAGGCCAAAGGTCAGCAAGTGAAATTCTGGGCTGTAAGAAACCAGCTCTGGAAAGTCGAAAATACTGCTGATATAATTCTATAGAAAAAAAAAACAAATACTGAAAATACTGGTTTTGAAAGCAAGGTCATTGGAAAGAAGCTTCGAATCCTTTTGTATCTTTAAGGATTCAGGAGGAATAAATCCCCACTCTTCACAAACTGCTGCTTCAGTTTTAAAGGAAAATCACCATTCTCTAACATTTTTACCACTGGACAATTTTGAGGTACGTTTCAGAAGTTTTAAATTCTTTTAAGCCCAAACATTTTGCTTCTGAGGAAATGGTAAGAGGATGCAAAAGCCGTATTATTTTTTTGTTAGAAGAAATTTTAGCTTGCTGTAGGGGTAAGTTTTCCTGTTCTTTTCCATTTCCATTTTCTTTTCTCCCTTCATAACAAATGAAGCATTTCTAAAGGTCCAGAATAGGCTTAGAAAACTAGGACTGGTTTGATTAATCCATGTATTTGTTAGATTGTACGTACTTGACCAGTGTATCTCAGGGTCTACTTATCTTGCTGTAATTTTTCAGTTTCTCACATTCTTACATGAAGTAGAATAAGAAGGAAAGTATTTTCTGCGATTGCAGCCACAGTGAATAAACTCTGAGTGAAAGAGCAATAAAAGCTTCAAAGAAATAGATGGCAGAAATATCTTAGTTCTGCAAATGCATACAACATTGTGTTACTATTATTCCTGAAACAAATTCAGGCACTAAATTTGTGAGGTCCAGGGATGGTGTTCCCTGACTTCTAGCAGTAAAAATTTGAAAGCATCATAAATTATCTGATGGGAATGAGAGAAGAAAAGCATCTTAGAAGTGGGTTAGCAAGGAAATAGCAGAAAGCTATAGAAAGCTGGGGCCTGAGGGGGGAAGATAGGCCTGCAATTAGGCAGCATGTTGAGACTCCAATCTCAAATCAGTTCTTGGCTCTGTCACAGGGTTTTTTTAAGCTTGGACAAATTAATTGGTTTCTGTCCCTCAATTTCCAATCCATAAAATGTCCCTAGAACGTCTGGCAGGAATTCAAGTGCTATTGTAACATGGTTTCTGTAAAAAAAGAGGTATTTGGGATGTAGGCTGAGTTTTTGACAACGCAGAAATCTTACCCAATCAGTAGCTCTTGCACTACTATTAATTCAAAGGGTGCCAGAAAACAGCCTCATCTTTTCCTATATATTTCAGGAATTTCATTTGTATGCCTCCTCACTAGCGAGAACTAACAAAGCTCAAATTTAAAGTTCTAATTTTAGTTCATCTCTATTACAAAGTCAAGGGTTTCTGTTTTTTTTTTTCTTTGGTTTGTTTTTAATGGAAATTCTTCCCAAAATATGTCAGTGATGAAGAGAGTCAGACGCAATACACAGCATGAAGGTTGTGGTAGCGGCAGCTCTCAGCACAGGTGGAAACACTCAGCTCCCCCAGTAGCTGGTTACTGCCGATGATTAATGAAGCACCGATAGCAACTGACTGGGAAGCTCAAGAGCAGGGAGACATGGTGGTAACACAGCTATGTCAAATGAAAAAAAAAAAAAAATCAAACCAGCAGCTTTCTTTTTTTCCTTCAGGCACAATCCCACAGGACTTTGTACTCGGAGTGTCTGATTTTCTTCTGTAAGTAACTTGGATTAAAAGAGAATTTGCAAAACTTGTAATTTTATAGTTTGCAAAGAATTGGGGAGCAGAGAGAGGACAAAAAAGAGAAGGTAAAGACTGAATCTACTGTCTGCTGTAATGGCATGTGGTGGGTTAGGTCTGTCCATGCGGTGGGAAATTACTGTGTTATGAATTTCATTTCATATATCCATGGTAAAAATTTATCACCAAACATTCTTTAAGCAGTAAATCTCCAGGCATCCCCACTCACCAAGGACTTGAGCTTTTCCATCCTTTCTCTGGAGCTCTTAGCATGACTCATCTGTTAGGAACAGGTATCTGAATCCCAGATAATTAATCTCTTGTGATTACAGTGGTGTCATTGCATCTTCATCTGTCTTCTGTTTCTCATGTGAAACAGATCTTTGGTTATTAATGCAGTCAACAGAAGGGAAGAGGCTGGGGGAAATGGTATCAAGAAGCAGGGGAGTGAATTAAAGTTATATATGCATATACACTGTTATTTATCAAGCAACTGCTATGCCTTGGAGTATAGAAAAGGCCTCGATTAGACTTTGGCATGATGGTAATGATCAGTCATCAGTGATGTTAAGATGGATGGAAGAGAGGAAAGTGGACAGAAATATGTTAGTCTACAGAGCAGGATTCAGGTTTCAAGGATTAACAAGGATTTCCAGTTGCTAAAAGAAAGAAGAAAGCTGCTATGAAAAAGGATCATCTGCCTGCTCTGCACTTTTTCCTAATTAATTTACTGTTATACTGAGATGTCAGGCGCAGTTGCTGTATTTTCCTCCTTTTTTTTTTCCTGTTTTCACTACATTTTCTATGGCTTTTCACTTTTTGTACCTGTAGCTCTCTTTTTTAATCATACGTAAAGCTTTCTTGGCCTGTGGTATGAACAGCTGATGGGGAGTGATGGGATTAAGAGGGAATAGAAATTGCACTGACAGGTCGAGGCTAAGAATTAATAGCACAGCACAGCTGCCTGCAATTGCCAGAGCTGAAGCTGATAAGCCCAACGATCCCTTCTCTCTTGTGTTCTTGCTAGTGAGTTACAAAAGATACGAAGTTATGTCCTTCTCCTCAGCAACTGAAGAGTAGAATGAACATAGAGGTCCTATGAAGAAACAAGAGATGCAAATTTTTGGTCACACTGTCAAAGTGAGGACAGCCAGTTTGGGTATAGTAGTTGTTGCCATTTTAGAGCACTGCCATTCTCTGTCATCCAGTATTACCGGCAAAAAAACTGCTGATGGAGTTCAGCTGTAGCTTATGCCAAGAACTTTGTAGTCACTACTCAAAAGATGGTCTGCTGGCTTCAGTTCCCTCTTCTAATGAAATGTGAGGCAAACATTGGAGAGGAAGCTCTTGCACAAGGAGATGAAGTGAGCTGCTTGTGGTTGTGCTATCAGTCAGCTGCAGAGCTGGGACCAGCGCTCAGCTCTGGAGGGTCCCACTAAGGCAGGTCAGTCCTGTTCCTGGCTTGAATTGACTGATTTTTAACTGTAACTTCCAGCTGGAAAAAAGTGGTTGGTTGTATCCTATTGTGCTTCTTGGGATGGTGGCAACTTGGCAGGGCTGAGAGCAATGTCCTTCTAATGCAAAGTTTGGAGGTGTCATCCTTTGGTGGCTTAAAATTGTTTTCCTGTTGAGGGGTGTGCTGTGCAATCCATGTGTTTCTGACTGAATGTAGCCAGAGAAACCCATCTTACCAGCATTTCTACCCAAAAAAGTCTTTCATCTTTAATCAGAAATGGGAACTATTTTAAAAACAGGCTGTGAATACAGAGTCAATGATGTTGTTATAATTACTGTACCAGACAAGATGGCTCATTTTAGGAAGGGGAAAGTAGTTACAAATACAGCATCTCATAAAAGAGACTTCAATTAAGTCGAGAGGCAAAATATAATAACAGTCTTTTTAATGCAGACATGCTTTATCAAAGATCCCCAGACTGACAGGAAGATTAAACTGGTTATGGTTCCTACGTCATTGTAACTGTTGAATTCAGCACTCGCCAAAGTAAAGCCTGGGTCATAAAATAGACAAGTTCCCGTATAGCAAACTATGAAAAGTTTTCAGGATTTTTAATTTGTTTTAATTTGGATGAAATAGTTTTATTCATAGTGAATGGTTTAATACCATGTGCATTTGTATAATGAGATACAGAAGATCCTTAAATTAATGAAAATTACCCAGATTCTACCTCAATTATTCCCAATACAATTAAATGCTGGGCATGTCTATTCATACATACAGTGCTATTCACATGTGCAGTGCTCCCATGAAAGCACTGCTGTCATGACAGCAGCTTCAATGGCTTTTCCCACAGGAGTCCTTCAGTGGTGGTCCTGTGGTGCTCCCCACTAAAACCCTCAATGACCTTCCCAAAACTCCCCATCCCTTGTACCTCCCTGGAGGTGACCCTACTTCCTACCCCAGCTTGTCCGTGCCTCCGCTCTTTCTTTGCTCTGTGTCACTACCTATTCTCCATCCCTGCAAGGTGGCAGGGCTTCTCTTTAGGTTGGGCTTGGGATGAAGGAATAATCTCAGTGGAAGCAAGTCAAACTTTTTCCACATCCTTATTCTCCTAACAAGCAACAGCTTCCTCGTGTGATTTAGAAAACCAGGCTGTGTTGGCTTGATCCCTAGCACTGTCTTTGGAGTTCACAGTCCACCTGGGCTGGCTCCTGGACATCCTCCCTGCTTTCATGCCATGGTTAACTCCCCTGGGTTTGGCTGCTCTAGCAGCAGATGGGACCATCAGGGACTAATGCTGGAGCTTGTATCCCAGGAAGAAAAGGGTGAACTTTTCTAACCAAATAAGCATCAAGTATCTCTTGCACTGTGGGCTTGTGCTGCCAAGTCCTTAAGACCTTGGACTGAAATCAGAGGCATCAGTTCCTACCTTTGCCATAGACTTTTTTTTCCAAGTTGGGTAGGTCAATGTCAATGAAGATAACTTTAGGAGCCTGACTCCACTTGGAATGTTACTTATTTCTGTTTAACTTCAGTGCGACTTATGCACTTGAATCTAGATCTTCTCTACTTATGAGATGTGGATCCTTTGCCTCTTGTTTGCCAGAGCTGGTAAGCCTGTTCCCCAGGGAGCTAACCCTGTGCATGCGAAATAATTTGTATAATAGGATACTACTGCAGTAATACTATTAATTGTTAGTGAAGTTCTGGCACAGAAGTAGTAAATGAGAGTTGAGAGTCACTATCTGCTTATACAACTTCATTGGGACTTTAAAGTGGGGAGCAAAGCAAGAATACACTGCTATAGGCTAGACTGGAACTTCCTGATAATTTTATTTATAATGGCCCTTTTGAGTGAAAGATATTTTGTGAATGTTATTTGTAATCATTCAATATTCAGAGCTACCCTGCTATTGCCGACTGTCATTACCAGGAAAAAGCATGGCTTTTGGAATTCAAATGAGATGCAGAGAGCATCATTCACCGGCCTGACTCCAGTTTTGTTGGCAATCTATCAAATACGCTGCCAGTGGGAGTCCGATTCTGCAAGATGAAGAACAGTCAAATCCACTAGCCCTGCCGCTGGTTTTCAGCCAGGTTTGAAGATGGGTTACTAAACATCCATTTTCAGCCACGGCTGGTGGTTGGGGTTGATCGTGGCTGCTTGAAATACTACTGAAGGTGAGAAAGTTTCATTGGCAGTGGGAGAGATGCTGACGGCTCCTGGACCAGGGCCTTGTTGCAGCAGCATTAGCATTTTCATCAAAGAGATCCTCAGAAAAGCATTGCCTCAAACCTGTAATATTTTTGTTGCTTGGTTTTTTTTGCTCCTCAGGCTTGTTGGCAGTTTTTAATAATGATGTAAACCACATCTGTTTTCACTAGTAGTACATGCACAGCATTCTCAGGAGACAAGTAACTGTTGTCTGGTTAAGGGTTTGGTTTGATGGTTTCTTCCATCCAACTTAGCTTTCACTTAACTAAGAAATTACAGGGAGGTATTGGCTTGGTTTGGCGCCAGGAAGCAGCTTCCCAGGGCTGGGGTTATCTGCCTGCGTGTTTGGATCAGCTCTATGAGCATGGTCTCACAGGCGGAGACTCTCTAGGGACATCTGGGCAAAGCCGCTGTAGCTGTCCCAGTTCTGCTGTTTTGTGCAAAGGCTTCTCTTTACTGTTCTATCCCAGGCTGCCTGAGAGATACCTCCTCAGTTTGGCTGATCTGCAGCTTTCAGAGGTATCATTCAGCTGCTTGGCTTCTGCTCTGGGACTGGGCATGCCATGAGCATCCCTCTCCTGCCCTCCTTGGGGGGCCAGGTCCAGCTCAGTCATGCATCCCTGCTCTCCCAGCATTCCCTGCCTTTCTGCCTGTGCTACATCACAAGCACAGCTCCTATCAACAGCTGAACGTTTCAACACAGAATAGCAAAACAACAGGTCAGAGGGTAGTTCCTGAAGTTCATTATTGCCCTAACTTTTGAAGATAAAGTGATGTGAGGACCATGATGGATGAGTGGGGTATTTTGAAGTCCAGGAGCATGCAGGCGTACTGAAGAGAAAGTGAGAGAAAAGACTCACAGATGAGTCAGCCAAAGGTACCACCCTCCTACCCAAAAGCATGTGGAACAATAGACTGTTGGAAAGCACCTGGAAGGACCAAGTAAGACAGGTAGCAGCAAATACAACCTGGTCTCTTAAATTCCCAGGTATTTTCTCTTTATAGTTAGATAAAAGCCAGGGTGCTCAAGGGAGAAACAGGTATCAGAAATACTGTCCTCAGCCTTTGGATGTTACATGTGAATGCCCTGTCTGACCAGGAAGGGAAACATGGTCTGGCTGAACCTCCTCATACGCGTGAGGTTAGCTGATGACAATGCATGAAGCGTGGTAATGGTCCACCTCAAAGTGAAAAGAGGTTGCTGTTGGGTATTGCTGCATCCGTCCCGGATGCGGTTTTGCTCTGTGTTCTTCAGTGATTAGCTGGATGATGGACCAAGGCAGTAGGAGCTTGTTAATCTGCAGACAACGTGCAACCAGGAGTATCTGCAGGTGCATCAGTGGGCAGGGAGAGAATTCAAAATAACCTTAGAAAAATGGACTAAAACTGTAGGAGGTGTGTCAGTGATGGCAAATGCAAGGTGCTGACGTGTGGGGGAAGACAGATAACATGAGGGTGGGTGGCAGCCCCTCTCTGAGGGAGGGATGACAGAGGCGGTAGGCTCACGGTGACCCCAGTGTGGGGCTGCTGGGAGAGGCAGAGAAGAAAGGAGAAATCAGTTCTTGATGCCTTTGGTGGATAAGGTAAGAAATGAGAAGCTTAAATTTGCATGAAGAAAGATTTAGGTTTTACATTATCAAGAAACTCAAACCACCAGGAAAGCAAGATAGTGGCAAAGCAGGGGGAGGACATGTATTCTTTTCTTATGTCTCCCTTCTGTCAACTACCACATTATTAACAGCTGAACTGTTTCCAATGGTGGACAGTCTAGCTCATCTGTATTGCCTTCAGGCAAGTGCTTCTTGGTTTTCAGACCAAAGTGCAGAGATCAGTGCTCAGTCGTCTGTCTCCGTGACAGCAAAACACTAATTTTGTGGGGAGGGGAGCACTCGGGGAGATTTAAATCAGGAACCTTTTGGCTCTAGAAACCTAGTGGATAAACACTGTTTTTGCTCTTGACAGATGTTCTTAGCATGACTCTTAAAGAAAATAAGATGTGAGGTTGGGCTGTGACCAAATGCCCGGGCGGTGGGGGCCGATGTGCTGGCACAAAACGGGCTGGAGGAGAGGTAGCTCTGCCTCTCTTCACAGAGTGCTTGAGAACTGGTGAAATGAAGGGCTAAATATGAGGCTGGGATTGTGCTTCATGTTATAAATGAGTTGTTAAGCCAGAAAAAAATGGAGAGACCGAGTCATTCCTTTTCATCCTTTACTCTCTCTACTTGCCATCCTTAGCTTGCCTCTGCCTATCGTGCCCTCTTCTCACACCCAGCAGCCAGCCACAGGCTTTGGCAGGTTTCCCAGACCTCCTCCATGGTCCAGCCACCGCAGCGGAGGCAGCAAGCTTTATCCTAAGAGCTGGATGAAGACATTTTCCTCAATCTAAGACTAGATGATAACATTCTTTAAAATTAATAGGTCCTAGATTTTGCAAAGATCTTGTCATGCCTCTGGCTGCACTTACTCCTCTAGAAATCCTTATGCAGCAAAGTGTCCCAGCGATTGCTGTGGTAAGGTGTAGAAATAGCTCACCTACCAAAAGATGCAAAACAGTGATAACTTTGCTGGGTTATATTCCTGTGGCTGAATTCTTTTATTACGCACTGTTGCCCATTCAGTTACTGTGAACACCCAGGTAGGTGAAAGGCAGTGTTGGGTTTCTGTGGGTTTATGTTCCTTCTAAGTTTCTGTCAAATTGGAAATTTAAATAACATATGTGGGTAGAGCTCCAGTCAAGCTGTAGAGGTCCCGTTTGGATACTGAGTGTCAGGGTTATATTCTGATCCTTAGAGATGTTGAAATGTGTTTTGTGATACCGAGGCAAGCAGTGGTCACGGATACTCGAATCTTTTATGACTTATTTGATAAATGAATCTTTTATTGCTGTTGTAGCAATCAGGCTAATAGATTGAGTTTTCTGATTGCTTTCTGATATCATTTAGCAATTCCAAATGCTCAAGCACCTTCATAGGTTTTGATATCTGCAATACCAGAATTGAACATATTAAATAGAAATGAAAGTAAACATTGCTTGCTTCTCCATGAGAAGTATTTCCTATTTAATTTCTGAGATATTACTGCTATCTGCATGATATTGGTGTCATGCTTCGGGAACAGCTTCATCTGGTAGAACATGATAACTATTAGCACGTTATAGGTTACAGTCTCAGGCACAAGGAATTGCTCAAGTGCATAACCCTGCATAGATGATGATGATCCAGCCCTTCCCAGAAACATGGTGATTTTCAGAGTTATAGAAGAGTGAAGGAACAGAGTGAGCATGTGGCAACATGTTCACACCTTCTTTCCATCTGTATCTCCCACCTGTTGAGAGCCACAAGTGGTATTTCTCCAGGCTGATACTCTTCAGTGGGCTCCTGTCCTCCTCCAGATTTGTGTAACTTCAGTTTTTGCATCCACAAGCTTTTTGTAACCTACTGCAAGGAACTCTAGAGATGTTTTATAATCAGATACTTTCTGCCCGTTCACTGTTTTGTCCAGTTGGAGAGCATTAAACAGAACTGATAGGAGCCAGGTTCAGAAAGGATCATCCTGTTTTCCCTCCCTGTCCCACTTGGACTTTTGGCTCTCTATGGTGCCTCCGATCTGTTGTCTCCACTGGCCTGAAGATGACCAGTGTGTTGAGCCTTCGTTGCCTTTCCCTGTGTCTCTCTCAGCTCCAGTGGATGCTGCTGGAGGTGGAGGGCACCCGACCCACACACCATGTGCTAGATGGAGATGTTCCCAACATGGTCCCAGTCCCACTAGGACAATTTCTTTCCTCTTCTTTGCTTCTCTCCTTATTTTTATGTTCCCTATTTGTAACAGCTACTGTGTTGAATTTTTCAAAAATTATCCCATCCATTAACCATATGGAAAAAGATAATTTAAAATTCATTGTTGTGGAGGATCAGAATTTTTTCCATGTGTGTCTCTTTGTATTTATCCATAAATTAGCTACCTGCTTGCTGCCCAATTGCTGCCCAGTGAGGTCCTTCTGAACTTCCTTTATCATCTTCAGATTTTTTTTTGTTCTAAATAACCCTTGTATCATCAGCAACATTTTTCATGTCATTATTCAAGCTCTTTACAGCTCATTACATCTATTATAACTTCAGGATCTTTTTCCTGAGTGGTAATGGTTTGTTCAGAAACCACTATCATGGAAGTAAAACAAGAACTGTTCTTGTTGTGTTTATTTATCCACAGTGAATTTAATTTGCCATTATAGAAAATTATGCTGCTTTAAAAAACAGAAGATATTTATTTAAAACAGATATTGGTAAAGAGGAAAATTAAAATTAAGCTACGATAATGAAACAAATGATCTGTTTTAAGACATTGTATTACAACAAGTGTATTAGGCTACAACTTGCTATAATATCTGAGAATTTAAGTTGATGTAAATGAAATATAATACTTAAGAATGACAGTGCTTATTTCCAAAGTTTGAAAAAGAAGGAGCATAAAGCTCATAAAAGTCACCAGACAAGCATCTAAAACAAGTTTTTTGTCAAAATAATAAAACAGTTTTAAAGCTATTTCATCT
>NW_009602345.1:0-23932 GCF_000690535.1 Cariama cristata | reverse complement strand
AGCAGGAATTCAGTGGGGTTTTTATTTCAGCATATTCATCTAGTTCAGCTCAAAGACAAGATAATTGAAAGCTGAAAAACTGTTTTGAAATAGGAAAAGCAAAGTGTGATTTTTCTGCACTAACATAGAAGTAAAAGTGGGATGTGAGGAAACAAGCTCTAATGGTTTTAATGTCTTAAAGGACCTTGTGGTTAGTAATGGCCAGTTCAATTCACTTGCCATAGAAAACGTGTATGTTAATAAATGAGAAACTTTTTCAATAGCAATCACATTTCTTTAAGGATTTAAAAACTATACAACCAAAATAATTGTGTTGGTTTTTTTTTAAAGTTGCTACTGTACTTTGTATCTGTATTTTTAGCCAAACACAGCCTGACTCCAATTGCATAGGAAAAAAGTCACAAGCAAAAAACAAATCTTTAACTTACATTTTAAAATAGGAAATTATGAGCGACAATAAAAATTTACAATCCGGATGTACAAATACAGCTTACCTCTCAGTCCTCAGAAAGTACTATGTGTACTTCCGTCTTTTATTAAGTTGTAAAATGTCGTATCCTTGTGGAAGCCAGGCAATAAGATATTTTTTTTTTTCAGCTCAAGTAAAATACGCAAAGTATGATTAAAATTAATTTGTTTCCATCTGCAGTTGGCAGAACTTGTTGAAACTGGTGAAAATTGCAAGTGGTCAGAGAGAGCTGTTGCTGTATGTGTACTTCTGCATCCTCCGGTCAGCTGGCAGCTCAGTGCACAATTCTCCCTGTCTGATGAAATCAAAATAATCTTGTAATCTTAATCTCGAGTCTGTAAGCAAGATATCACAGCTAGAGTCAAGCACGATATTGGTCTACGGCAATAGGTTAAAATCAAGGGGAATGGCTTGGTGACTTGGGTAATACATTCTGGCTCAAGTCATAATGCAATTTAGCAGCTGCTCCAGGTAAACCTTAGCATTGATAACAGAGGTCTCCTGATTGGGAATGAACTAGAGTTTCCCTTCTCGATAATGTCTCTGACACCCTGAGCTTGTGTGAATTTTCATTTTCAGAGACTCGGTAGCGATGTGTGAATGGCCATCAAGTGCCACAGCTTCCTTTGGGTGAGATCTGGACCTGAGAACTTCCCTAATTTCAACAGACTCCTCCTGGACTCCTTCGACATGGATCCGAGTCTCAGCCAGCGCAAATCTGTGTAGCCCCATTGACTGCAAAGGAGGCCAATTGACAGCAACCATGGATGGAGTCTTGTTTATGCATATGTGTGTGTTTTATCTCTACTATAAAAGAGATGGGGTAATTGTTAGTGTTGGTAATGGCCTCCCTTATTCATCTACTCCCTCTGAGGTATGAATTAGCTTTCTTGCTTCTTCTCTGATGAGCTAAACAGAGTGGCCTTCTCAGAGGAGGATTCAATTAACATGCAGATATCAGATTGTATAAAGAAGAGCTGACACTTCTGTCTAGACCTTTGTGAACTTAATTCATAAAGCATTATAAGGAAAATAATTGCTTCTTTTCTGAGGCTGTAATTGCTGAGTACATTATACTCAGCGTTCAGGAAGAAATTATCACTGTGCTATCAGACAAAAGATCAGGAACTAATAGGAAACACACAATTTTATGTCAGGGAAATACAAAACAAGGTCATGTAATTTCTGCACATGGTTGTGATAATGTAAGGCCTAATTCTGCAAGACCATGAAATTCACCCGCTAAACAGGAGTGCTGATCACGAGGGTAATTCAGGAGTGGGCTCCTATTAAAATAACAATTGTGAATAACATTCCTAACTAGACTTAAGTTAGGATAACAAAGCACTGGAGTAAGCATTTGGATAAGACACACGTTAGATTCAATCATAAGATGCATATATGGATAATGACATTTGAAAGTTTCAGGGAGTCAGCTGACTTGCTCTTATTACATGTAGCTTTTTAAAGCAAATTATAACAGACCGCCTGATTAGGGAGATGGTATCTCAGTTGCTGATTTGAGGTAGAATTTGAGAGTAGATGCTCTCACTCCAAATCAGTGATCTAGTACAATCAGGCAGATTTCTTTTGACTGCAGTATTTTTGTGGATGGACCAGATCAAGGAGATGGAGGTAGTCTTAAAAAGCAGATTAAAAATGTAAAAAGAAAAAAAAAAAACCAAACACAAAAACCCAACTTTTTAGCAAAGAGAATATGAATAGAGCTATATTGGAAAGGGAGGATGTTAGATGCTGAAATCTCATGTACTAAACTTGTCTAAGCAAAATACCTGTAACAGGGTTATCAGCTTCAAAAGAAGGCTCATGTTGGTAGCATTGCCCTCTGAGCTATTGCAGTGCTTGCGGGATGGCTCAGGCAGCCAAAACACTAACAAAGCTGATTCTTTAAAATAGGAAATGAGAAGGTGAAAAAAATGTCTCTTAATGTAGAGCAGGAGCAAGTATTGGCATGAGGTAAAATAAGAGAAAAGGACGAGGCTCCTGCCCAGGCTCTGCCTGCCTGGGTGGCTTGGAGCAGTTCAGAAAGCACCATGCCCTTCGCTTGGGAGGTGCCCTCACCAGGCACTGGGAAGGGATCATTTCAGATGGATCAGGGTGTGCAAATGCCCATGGGGAACAGATGGGATCCTTGCTGCCAGCTGCGGCAGGAGCACTGCTAGAAACACCTCCCCATGCACAGCCCTCCCAGCCCTGTGCGGCCGGCGGCAGGGAAGGGACAGTTGCCAGCACAGGGGCAGAGCTGGCCAGATTACACGACTTGCCCCTTGGTGTTGACAAGGTGAAGTGCTTTGCAAGGGTGGATGAAGGCCTCAGATGTCCCTGTCCACACCGAAGATGACCATCTGCAACAGCAGCTGAGAGCCAGTAACTGGTGCATCTTGGTACTCGGTGCTGAGCTCCCTTGTCTTAGTGCAAAACCATGCTTCGTCTTTCCATGTGTGAAGCCCTGATGTGTTATAGTTGCTTTCATTTTAAAAGGAGGTAGTATAACCTCTTTAACTATGCTTTTTTATGCAACTTGATACTGTTGATGGAAGTGTGCATGGGCTTGCCTTGGACTAGGTGAGGGTGTAAGCAAGCTCCGACACAATTGCTGTATAATGAGAGGTAAGATTATCCCTCGGAGAGAGATTTTCATTGCTACTAGATTAATCTAGGTAGGTTGACTTGAGCCAGGCTTTCATGAGTATGTTTAAATGAAGAAAAGACAGGCTTCTTTTTCAGGATTCACTTAGGGCCTAGGTAGCGCTTGCCTTTCCCTGACCTTCACCCATGCGTTGGTACCCACTGGGAGTAGTCACAGCCTTTGTCAACTGAAACTGCCCCTTCTCACACAACGGGACCCCAAGTCGGGGTGTCCACGTGCTACTGTAGGGTAAACAGCAGCACATGGGTGGTAGCGCGTTACATAAACCAAGGGAGAAAGAGATGTTAATATGATTATGAGACACTTGCCGTTGCACTCCTGAATTTCAGAAACTAATACTTTCTGTGTACACACGCCACTGTACCTGGGATTATTGACAGAATTTTGATTTATATGTTAAATACAAAGCAGTCATAGTATTGGTATGATATTGCAGCAATTTTCTTATCTTTCATTACCAACTCCAGAAACAAAGAATATTTTATGCTGGTATCTACATCATTTGTAAGATGTTCTCCCTATTCATCACAATAATTTTGTTTCTTCTCTCCTTCCATGTGTATATGCAACATATCAGCCGGGTTTCAACATTTTCTTTCTTTTATTGTTCAATATTAGATTTCTCCGAATTGTATTTTCTCTCCCAAGTTAAGACTGACCATGCAGTCTGATATCGCTTCTTTTCTGAGAGTATTAGATTTCTCAACAGATGAAATATGGGCACTATTAGATGGCGTTGACTTTTTTAAAGCTGTAAGTAGTAACTGATAAAATCAGCAACACAGACTATTTTAAGCAACCTTTCATCCTAATAATTCTTTAGCTTAGTCTGATACGGAAATTAATTTTACATAATGGGAGAAGATACATTTACGGAGTCTTGAAAGAGCATATCTTCTCCTGAGTTATTGAGAAGAGCAGCTTTATTTTCTTCTTGAGGTTTGTGTCATTCTTTGTGGTAAATAACTAAAGATTCTATTCGGCTTTGTGTGTTAAAATTTTGTGCAGTGGAAGATCTGGCTAATCTGCCGTGTAGTTATTACAGTCACGCTATGCGAGTTTTATAACTCCGTGAGGGTCTGCAAGAGGCAATCTGTAGCTGATGCTGCTTGGCTATTCGAAGGTGGGTATTTGCAGGGGTCTATTCTCAAAGACAGTAACACTGACTTACGACAGTGAGATTGATAAAGATGAAGTCATGAAGGTGGAATGGCCAAGGGGCCTCTGCAGTGCTGGAGTCCTCTGCTAAGGCTGTGACAGCAACTGGAGAAAGCACATGTTGCTGAGGATGAGGGTGGTGGGATGAAGCCACCTTCCCCAGGGGCTGTGTTGTGTAGACAGGTTCAGAGCCAACTTGGGTGCATGTGTTTGGGGACGGTCCGGCAGCTTATGGTCTGCGAGGAGAAAGGTTTACATGAAGAGCTAAAACAATGTCTAGCAAATCCCTAAGCCAGAGGCATTGTTTTTTATTCCTTTAACATAGATCAGTGGGTAGAATAGATCCACAAATTCAGTAAAACTAGTGGCCCAGGCTCCTCTGAAAAGGAGATGCAGATACTAAGTGGAGGACAGAGCTCCCACTCTTGTTTAGAGACAAATATCTGGGTCTGCAGGTGTGAAAGAGGACTGGGGTGAGAAGGGCAGCCTGCAGCGTTAGGGTCGGGACAGGATGGGAGCCAGAGACTGCGGCCATTGCTGTTACTGGAGTGGGAGCAATGGCACCTACTTCTCTGAAGCGTGGAGATGGAAAGAAAGAGCTGGGGAAAAACTGGGCTGGTAATATAGAAGTAATGTTGTTGAGTCATATTGTTGTAACACTCAAAGGGCAAAGCTTGGGGGTCTGCTGTGTTGAGTGCCAGGTAAACACATAATTGCCATCAGCAAATGAGAGCAAATGTCAGCTTTTCGTTGAGGTGAGAACCCTTTCTAATTAAGGGTAAACTAAAGCCCATGACGTGCCCAAGTTACTTGCAAATGTTGTGTTCGGCAGTGTGGTGCAGGGTAGCATAGAGACCTACTTTTTTTCGGTAGTTGAGCAAGGGATTCCTGAGCTATAATAGAAGACCATGAAAGGTCTTCCATCAGCGTGTAACTCAGTCTTGCATTTTTTCTTTCAGAAGCTTGAACTGGATATTTAAGAGAAGTTCAAGATGACTGCTGGCAACAAAACTTGACATTTTTCTGGCGCTTAATGAGATAAAGCTTGTTTAGTCTCTACTTTTTTATGTTACTAAATACGAAGACTATTACAGGTAACTTGTATTTCATCAAGGCTTACCTGTTCTCTGTGCCTCTAAACTCTTGGAGAAGAACATCTAAAATTGCACAGCTGTGCAGACTTAGAGTTACTCAACAATTTCCATTCTCAAGTCCTGTTTTTAGTTGCTTCTGCCTTGTCAAATCAGATTGAATCCAAGTGGATTACGTATTATACTGCCTATCCCAGAGCTTGGTAGCTTTGCAAGCTTCGGCAAATCTGATCCAACAAATTTGGAAAAAGTCTGACACAAACCAGTTTAATCTCCTTAAATCAATATGAAATTTATGTTAATATATTGTTAACACTAAATTGTTAAATTGGAGCTCTTTAGCCCAAACTGCAGTGCCTTGTTTTCGAACAGGAATTGCAGCTCAGTAGGAGGGTTTGATTTGCAACTGGATCAGTTTTCAGTTTTCCCTCTCACCCAAATCTGGCCAAGATACAAACCTCTGAAAAAAAAAAAAAATCACTACTTCATGTACACTTTAGATATACGGTCGTACAGGTAAGTTCTTGGATGATTTCATCCCTAAACCCAAGGCTCCAGCCCAGCATAGTCTCTGGAGCTCTTCCTTTGTAATTGGGCGTTGGAGCCAAGAGTGAAGAAATGCTACACTTGTGGTTGAAGCATATGGATGAATCAGGCAGAGCTGTGAAAAACAGATTAAGATGAGGTAGACTAATGAGTGGGGAACAGATGTAAAGATAGACAGGGTAATCTGGGTGGTAGGAATAGGAGCAGGGTAAAAAGCACAGTAAGGAGCCGAGATATGAATCAAAAGAAGATGGTGAGGAGGCAGTTGAGTCTGGAACCAACGAGACATAGTACCTTCTAAGATCAAATTCAGGATTAGTGGGTTTCTTCAGTGTTTTTCCCAACAAATGGACTAGAAATAATGTCAAGTAAAATGTGAGTGTCTTCCTACACAGAAGGCAAGAGTTTGCTGTCTCTGCTCCACTAGCTTAGTTTGAAGGGATCCACAGATTGAAATATCCCAGTTTGGGTAAGGACTGCTTTGGGGTGGAGCATAAAGACACTTGAGGTGCCCCATATACATGAGAGACAACAGGCCAGTGCATCGGAGGGAAGCAGAAAAGCATTGAGACATTTCAGTGGAAAGACTCCTCAGTCACTGCTGTGGGACAAAGCCATCTCTGAGGAAAGCGGTCACATTAGCAGACTAGTCTCCAGTGCTAGCGTTTGAATAATATTATCAAAATTCTGGCAGACATGTTTCAGAACACTCTAGTATCTTACGTAATATCAGCCAAGGACTGAATTGCTTTGCCAAGCTGCATCAAGACAACTGGGACAGATTGGCAGAGCACATCATGCCGCAGGATGCATGATACTTCAAGGGAGAGAAGTACAGGAGAGACGAGATACTGAACTTAATATCTTTTCTATTAACACCACCTGCAGAAAATAAAGAGCTCTGTGTTTCTATGCCAAACCTGAAGTGATCCGTTCACCTTCACATAGCGAACCCTAGCCCTTATCTGCCATCTGGGTTAAGGATCTGCTTATCTCAGACAGGAGAGGCAACTTGGGTGGCAATGAAAGGACTGTGAGGGTCTTCGAGCAGGGTCGATGTGCAGATGCAATGAATGGACCAGGCAGGTATTAAACTTCACAGGTAGCCAAGGGGCATTGATGGCAGGAAAATGACAGTCCTGCAGCTTGAGCGCAGGCTGAGTGTGATGCCTTGGCTGGGAACAGAAGTGAAAGGCTGGGGAAGAAGTGAGGGATGCAGCTGAGTCATGAAGGCAGGAGGTTGTGGGTTGGGGGTGTGTGGGGGGTGCTTTGTGCTTCCATTCAGAGACAGGGACATGTGAGCAGCAGCATTTCAGTTGTGAATGACTGATGCAGGTTTGTTTGGAAGAAGCAGCCTTGAGTCTCTGCAAAATATTTGTTGGAGGTGATGTTTGCAAGAGCAATACATTTCCAATATGAGATTAGTGCTCTTGAATCCAACCAAGGAAGCTTTTGTGAAAGATGATTTGTCTTGCAGGCAGCTCAGGGGTGCACCCTTGTTGGGGCATGGGTGCCAGGAGACCACTCAACAGCCTTCGCAGACCCCCTGAGCAGCAGCGCGAGGGGCTGCCGGGTTCTCAGAGCCGTCGGAGTGCAGTCATGACATTAGTACAGGGAAGGGACCTTCCCCTGTGCTCCCAGTTACATCCTGAGTTTGACCACCTTGATGGGGTGCAATATGAATGATCCCACGGTCTCTGAATGCTTGTTTGTAGAACTGCTGGAAAATAATAACGAATTTGCAAGAGTAAACTCAAATAATTGAATTTACTCATTTGGAATTTTTTCCTGAAGCCTCGTTTGAGTTCTGCATGCTTTTAGCATACATATATCCCGTAAGTGCCAGGAGAAATTCTATATGCCAGTCATGAAATGGAGCTTTAGATGGCCTCTCTGGGAAATGCAAGGATATGTAAAACAATACTGAAAAGTTCCCCTCTAGGGCAATGCTTTTCTGGCAGAGATGGCCTAAATTGCCCATTTTGAGCACCATATCGTCATGAAAATGTGTCAGAGTCTTACTTTTAAAACTGGGTAGGATTCAAAACTCTCAAATATTGGATTTAGCAGAAATATATAATGTAACAATTTAGTGTTAACAATATATTAACATAAATTTCATATTGAGTGCTGCTTCATTTGCACTTAGACTGAGTCTAAAATGTGGCATGAGTCTTTGGCTGTGTCACCTGCAGCCTCAGTCCCCAAGCTATGACCAAGTTCAGGGTTTCCTTCCTGCAGAGTGAAGGGAGAAGCTGGCATGTACTCAGGTCCTAACATGGACTTGGGCAATGACTGAGTCTACGTGCATCAGAGCCTAACAGATATTGTGTGTATCACAACAGGCTTTTTCTTGCTTTGCAAAGGTCCGCATAAAAGAAACTAGCCTTGAGACACGCTTTCAGTGGAGAAATAATGTGCTTAACATACACAGAGAATGATGGATGAAGTTTGGAAGATTGTTACGAACATGAGTGGTTCTGCTGCCTGATCTATTTGTTTTGTACTTAATTGTGGCTTAGCTTAAAATGAAGCTAAATGCCAGAGCTGTCAATCTAGCACAGAAATGGTGCAAAATCTGGGAGTCTGGCTGCAGAACTCATGTTGCTCAAGGCAACCTGCATTTGTAGTCAGTGAAAAAGGTAGCCCATCTCTCTTTTCCTGCAACGCACAGTCAGCCATTTGGATGATGTATATGCCGCTGTCTACTGTAAATGTTGGTGATACTTTCCTTGTAGAAAATGCCATCAGTGTGACAGATATTCACTGCCAACACATTGAAATGGAAAGCCTGCTGCAATTTGAACAGAAATATCCTGGGAGATTCTCAGCTATGTTGAATTAAGGAAGGAAGAATAGATCAAATGTTTTTTCGAAGCTCCGTTAACTCCACGAGAACAGGACACAGCTGTGAATCCCTTAAAGGCAGTACACATTCTCTGCCAAGTTGGAAGGCAATTATTCTTCATAAATCTGTCTTTTTAAATTCAAGCAGATCGATTGTCTCGTCCATCCTTTCCCTTTGCAAGCGCCCGGAAAGGCTCTTTTAGCACCACCTACGACTAAGTACCCTGCTTATCAGAAGAGCCACACCATGGAGGTGATGAAAGCCCTGTCAACCCTGCGTAGCCCTTTATAATGGGGGATGTAAAGGTACGTTCAGATTTTTAATGTTTTAACCAAGAAGTTTCTGTGCTGTTTTTAAACATTGTCTTGGCTTTGTCTTGGCTTTAGATATCTGACTTCTACGCAAAGAAACAGGACACTCCTAAAAATGTATTGTCTAGGTAATAGGCAGAAAAGTGTTGCAAGAAGACAGGATCGTTTCCTTATGTATACTGTCATGGTTGCATCAGCATTGGGCTTCCAGAGCTGTGCTAAACCGGCTTGGTTGCAAGACAGTCATCTCCTAATAGCCCTGTTCTGGCAAATCAGCCTGGCTCTGAAAGTGAGAATGACTTCTGTCCTTTCTGGTGACCTGTAATCACAGCCAGACATGCAGCAGGTAAAGCAAAGGCAAATATTGTTCGGTGCAGTTGTGAGCAAAGCCGATGTAAAAACACGTGTGAGACTTGGCAGGATCGGTTGCCTTCAGAGCTTTAAGGTGCTCATTGTGATCTGATCTGAGTAACACGCTAGCTAGTCTTGGTGATCTTCACTTTTTTTTTTTTTTTTTTAGATAGGGATAATGCTTTGTAGTCTTTATAAAGAGCTTTTTGAGATGGTACTGATTACAACCATTACTACTATGGTGTGTCTTCTCTGGCTGACAATTGGTGGATTTACTAAGGCCCTAAAAAACCAACAAACACTATGAGAAAGGGAGAGGAGTTAGCATAAACTGTCCTCTCCCATGCTGCAATGGCACAGCAATGAAAGAAATGGTGTTCACTTATCTTTTTTTTTTTATTATTTTAAAAACCATATTGGTATATGTACCTTGTTTGCATTCTGTTTTAATGAAAACAAAGGAGGTATGTGAGACGTTTGTCCTTATCAACCAGCCTTCAGAGCCCAGCAGAAGTGAGCCAAGGAGAGCTGAGGGGTGGGATGCGGTGTGGAACAGACCTAGCGGCAAGTCCTGGTTCAGCTGCTTGGTGGCATTGAGTAAGACTGGGGCAGCCTGGGGACACACGCTCATTGTCACCAACTTAAACCTGGGGGAAAAGTCTGTTCCAGGTATGAAGTAGTATGGGAAATTCTGCTGTCACTTCTGGTTTTCCGTTGTTGGCATCATAAAAGAGTCCTCTGGGATCTTAGTCTCACCTCTGATCACAGTATGGCCAACTTCAAAATTAGGTGAGGTTGTCCAGGGCCTTGTCCCATTGAGTTTTGAAACTCCAGGATGGAGACACCACTGCTCCCTTGGGCAACTTTTTCCTGTGCTTGACCTCCCACCCTCATCATGAAAATGCCTTCCTCACTTTTAACCGGAATTTCCCTTGTTGCATCTGTGACCGCTGTCCCTTGTCCTCTCACGGTGTGTATTTGCAAAGAGTCTGGTTTTGTCCTTCTCTGTCACCCACAATGCTGTTAGGCAGCGGGAGGCATTGCTGCTTCCCCCAAAAACAGCAAATGAAAGAACTAGAATTGAGTCAATATATTCATAATAACTTCTGAGGGACTGAAAGGCCATGTGAATCTCAATTCGTGAATCATTTCTGCTACAGAAGCAGAAGGAATTCAGAAAAGCATTGGTACTTCCAGGACAGGAATTTGAGGTTTTTTTCTTTCAACCTAGGTGTTGACAAGGGATGATGGGAAAGAAAACGGTTAAACAACCTGGAAGGTAAACTGAAACACTGCTCTTACTTTGACCCATTTGTAATTTGTTGTTGATGTCTTAGCTCCACAAAAACTGGAGAGAAAGCTTTAAGCGTTACTTTCTCAGCTCTCGAGGAAACCGGAGTGCAGTTTGCTGATGACTTCATGGGGGCTTTGCTCCAAAAGTGGTGAGGTGTCTCTGGGCTTAGACAAGAGGGTTTCCACTTTCTCCCAACATCTCCACTGTGGTGTTGGCCAGTAGAGCTGCATTTTTAAACCTGAAAATGTGGAAAATTGCAGCTGTGAATCCTCTGATAGATCACAGAAAAAGAGGGCTAGAAAGATTCACAAGGGCCCATTTAATCTTTTCTCCAGCCTCAAGGCAGGTTGTACCACTTTATCATCTCTAACCACTACTTGTCTGACCTGTTTGTAGTGCGATGGAAATTTCAATGCCCCCCAGCGATCCAGTCCAGTAGTTTGCTGCCCTTACCTGCAGAATTTTTTTTTTCCCATCCATGCTCTGACTCTTACTTGCTTTAATTTAAGCTCATTGGTTCTGTTCACCGCAGACATCCCCCTTCATTTAAGACAACATTTTACATAGCTGGAGGATTATATTTCCCTTCAGGCTTCACATAGTTACGCTAAACCCCAATTCAGTCTGCTCTCAAGGTGTTTTCCACCTCCCTGCTCGGCAGCTGGGCTCTCTGCAAGTGCAGCTCCTCAAGCCACAGTGCATCTCTCTAGCTGCTGTGGAAGGGTAATTTCCCCTTGCATGGGCTCTGCTTCTCCTTTATCCACCCTAGAACATCTGTCCTCTCCACAACAACGTGACATTGTTGATTTATGTTCACCCTGCAATCCGCAACCACTCTCTCAGATCTTTTTTTGGCAGAGCTGCTGCAGCTGAACCCAGTCTGTGTTTGCACAGCTGATTGTTCCTACCTACCTCACACGCGTCTCTACTGAACCACGTCCTTTCTTTCTTCCAAGCCTTTTCCCCAACTTGTCAACATTGCTTTGCATTGTCATCCTGCCCTCCTCTGTGCCCGCAGCTCCCACTTGCTTTGCCTTGTCTATGAGCTAATAAGCATACTCTCCATTTCTTCATCGTCTGTATCCTTACCAGGTACTCTTCTCTTCAATTGACCCTAATGTTTTTGGACGCAAGGGAAATATCTGATGCTTTACCTGCCACCCACTTAAGAGCTCAAGAGCTCGAAAGAGCTGAGTCTCGCAGAGATGGCCTTTTGTTCCCCTTGCAGCCAGAACCCCACAACAGAACTGGATGCATTTTGACTGATACAGTAATCCTCGCTTCCTCTCTCCAGTTGCTTTGTGTCATGCCAAACAGCTCCTGCACTTACAAATGTAGGAGAGGATATCTGCTTATAATAGGTGCCTCCTCTTACGCATATTTTAAGTTCAAGGAATGGCATGGTCCTATAGGAGAGCCTTTTGCTTTGAAGGATGCCAGTACTCTTAATAAATTAAGTCTATAAGATGTCATAGCTCACCACTCTGAAAAGAGCACTCATTTGATAACATGCTACAACTGTACCCAGTAACTTCATACTGGGAATGAATAATGCCATAACAGGGAACTCATAGAAACATGAGCCATAAACCAGTCACCCAATGCTGGGTCCTCCAGTGTTCAATTAAGACGTGCCCAGTATACAGCCTGACTACGTGTGCTAGTATGTAAACTATAAAAATCCCACACTCCCTTACCTGAGAGTGGCGAGTTAAAGGAGCAGTCCCAAGCGTTCAACATCTTAAACTGGACACTGTAATGACTGGCTTAAAAATTGGGAAACTGGAAGAAAACATCTGTGTTTGCTTGCTGGTGACTCAGGGCTCAGGGTTAATGTTTTCAACTTACCATGAAAAATACGGACTAGAAATATAACTGGTTAGAAAACTGAAGGTCTGTATTTGCAAGCAACACGTGAATTCCAGTATCTGGAGCTCTGAAAAAAGTCCAAATGTGATAAGGCCTGCAAACAAACTAGGATTTTATAAAACCAGTTGTAATGCAGTAGATGTGACAGTGGAGCCAGGGTCAGGCGAAGGCGGTTAAACTAGCATTATAACAAAATATTCCAGGAAATATCACTCCCTGTATACACCTGGGGCATGAATGCTAACCTGCAACAATTTCACTTACTTCTTTTATGCTTCTATACTAAGAGGTACTATTTTATATTTCTACTCACTTCATCAATCTAACTGCAGGGTCTGCTTTCTCTCCCTGGGCTGAATCCGTCCCAGGAGGAGTTCTGTAGAAGACTATGCAGTTCTGTCGAGTATGAGTTTGACCCACTGTGCTCTGTTGTCCTACTAATGCATCTGTCTTGGGTCCAAGTGCTCTCCTGATTCGTACTATAATTATCCTAAAACTAGATTTTTCTAAATTTCATTCCCTCATAGCTTTTTATAGTTCTGGGAATTAATTATTCAGAGCTGTGGAAGTTCTCAGCAGTGCTTTTCCCCTGCTTTTATGGACACTGATGCATTTGGCTAACGTAGAGCGGAGCGCGCGCGCTGGTGCTTCAAATGGGGACCAGGGAATGACTTTGGCCAAATGTTAAACACACTGCATTCAGCATTTCCTCCTATGACATTGTCTTCTTGAAACTTTTGAGGCATAGATAGTCTCTGAGCCTAATAACATCTGTATTCTCTCCCCAGTGTTCATAGGCTTTAAAGTGTCCCTTTACCCGCTACAGGTTGATGCCACCTGTAGCATCATGGGGCAGGAGGGGCTGTGACGAGCATGGGGACCAGTGTGGCTGGGCACTGGGCACTGCCAAAAACACCCCCACCTTTTGACTGAGATGGGAGTGAAGTGTAGCAGGGTTGTAGCAGAGAGGCTGAAGGAGACAGACTTCTACTCTGGAACCAGAAGCTGGGGAGAAGTCAGCAATCTCATTTTTCTGGCTGAGAGCGAGTGGACGTGCAGTCAGGGATGGCTGGCCTCTGAGGGACATGTCAAAGAGGTGTCTCTCTGGGGTGCAGGCTGCGAGAGATGTGTCCTTACAGCCAGAAAGCTTTGTCTGAATTTCACTTGAGTTGGAAGTTAGGAGGCGTGTTTGGAGGGCTTGGAGGCACCAAAGCACAGACCTATGGGGCTGCTGCCAGCACAGCTCTGCTGGCTTCCTCGGCTGGGGACAGAGCGGTCTCCAGCGCAGGCGTGTGGGGAGCAGTGCCCACATTGGGGTGTCACTCCCTCCCTCACCAGGCTCCCCCCGTCTGCCTGGGGAGTCACGGCCACTTCTTTCACTGAGCCCTTTCCCTTGGAGGTTACCGCTCTTACACTGCGTGTTTCCGTGGCACAGAGCAGTGAAGGGAAGGGTCTGCGCTGCAGCCGCGGGGCTCTGAGCTGGACCCCAATCACCCTGTGGTTGGCTCTGCAGAGGCAATACAGCAGTGGAAAAGGAGATTGAGCCCCTTCTGCATCCCACATCCTCGCTTGGGTAAGTGCAGAGTGTGTACTTTAATTAGCAATGATACATGAGGGAGACAGGAGATGAAGCAACGTTCAAATTAACTATCTCCAGAGCTGGTGAGAAGGTAAATACGAGCTCCCAGACTTGGGGGATTTTTTTCAGTCCCTTCTTCCACCACAGCAACAGTTTGAGTTTTAATTTAAAAAGCAAAGAAATCGTTGTTGCAGCATTTTTTTTTCCCCAAACCCACCAACTTCGAGGTCCACCTTCGAGGTCCACCTTCACAGACCTCTGGGCTTTATGGCACTGCAAAACCCAGGGAGGGTTTGCTGGGCTCCCACTGCAGCGGGGGGGCCAGGTCCTCCCCAGGCACAGCTTTGTGTCAGGCAAAGGGCTGCTGCTCCTGTGCTGGAAACCCACAGGGAGGGCGATGGACTGACGCCTGCATGACACCACCAGCCCTCCTGCAGCAAATCGCCTGCTAACAGAAAAAAACCACAGTAGGTTTGGAGTCTTTCCTCAGGGATGGAGGCTTCAGTGACATGCTAACCAGCCCGACTTCTCTCTCCCATCACTTTACACTGTTGGGGGGCCTGTGGGTGCACCTCTGCCCCCACCCCTGAAGGCATTTCTGCTCCCACAATCGGGAAGTGCTGCTCACAGCTGTGTACTTTGTACCGCTGCCCATCTCTGGGACACCCGAATACCTCGTCGTTCACCCTGGACATCCTCTTCCCTGCTGGCACGGACGGGGGCTTCAGACTGAAAGCAGGTGGGATGTTGAACACAAATATTACGCATGTGTCAGGAGGATAAATGAAGGTTTATTGAAGAAAAAATTAACCTTACGTTTCAAAATTGTTGTTTCTTAAGTGCTTGACTTCCCCTGTGCGCTATATGACAGATTTTTTTGTTTGCTTTTGTAAATACTACAGTATTTAATTATTGGACAAAGCATGCTCCATAGCGAAATATGGTTTCTAATATATTTTAAACTGGTAAATACCAAGTATTCACACCCCCTTTGCTATGATTTCATTGTAATAATGATTTTGGTGTTTCAGTATGAGTCAGGCAGCCACACAGGAATTGCTGAAGAAATTTCGCTGAAAACCTCTCTGAAAAACCAATTATGAGTCAGAGGAAATGCAGATGAATTTTACTGGTTCAGGCCTGGCTTGGTTGGCTCTGTAATTTCAGAAACCAAATTCCACATCTGGAATTGTCTACAGTTTGGCTATTAATAGGATGTCTGTATTTTTATTTCAACACCACCAGCGAGAGATGGGACCTGCCTTGGGGAAGGCAGTGGCCGCCAGCACCCACCGCTGCCTGGTGGAGAGGACCCTGCTAGGATAGGAGATTTCCTGCAGAGATGGCTCAGAAAAAACAACCTTTTTTTCCAATGGAAAAATGCATTGCCAATGTGCAAGAAAATAAAGAGGAGCAGCCAGGAGAGGAAGACACTGAAAGACCCCAAAGGCTCCAGAGTCCCTACTTTTTGCTTTCTGCCCCTGCTAGTGTAGCTTACCTACCTTTTTGTCACCAAAACCTAAATTTCCTATGCCAAAGGCTGGCTGTTCCCAACAGGAGTCCACAGCAAAGCAGCAGTTGTGTTGCTCTTGGGAGTTCATTTGTGCAAGGGCAGAAACGTGCTCTTTGCACGGTTGAAGCCAAACTGTACATTAATTAATCAGTGCTGAAACTCTTATGTAAAAGATGACCCAGTCCAGCATTTTTTAGGAACTCTTCTGGTTTAGGAACTCATCAGGTGACCTTCATTACTTCTTAATGTCTGTCAGCATGAAGGGATGTCTCTCAAATCTCTATCAGACAGAATTAATATCTTTCAGATATCCCCAGGATGGAGTAAGTAACTGAATTTCTCTTACTTGCCTGGGTATCATTTTGTATAAAACAGGACACCTGGTATCATGATAATATACAAAATCTGGAGGTATTTACACAGCAACCTGAGTGCAGAGGAGCTGCTGAGGCTTCAATAAGCTGTGCCACTGTTTGCCTTTGAGTACTGTTGGGCAGATCAGCCGAGGGCAGCTGCACCGCTGGGTGCCACAAGCACCAGGTACCTTGCCAGAACCCCAGTGGGATGCTGATGAGAACATGGTGTCACGCGTTGTCCAGGATCCTGCTAGCAGGCTCTTTTATTGTATTATTGTCAGTTTGGAGGGGGAAAAATTGTCCTCTGCTTGAAGCAAATTGCCTCATGGTTTGTATTGTGATAAAAGGTGATTATACTAAACAAATAAACTGTGATTGCATTTAGTCGCAAAGTTGCTGCCCCTCTCTGTTGGTTTTATTAAAAAAAAAATGCATGTTTCGGTAGCGCTGTGGCAAAGGTAGGGCAGGATGCTTGGCAAGGCTAGAAAGCAGCCTGCCATTTGGAAAAGTCATCCCATTTCAGCATTTTGCTGTGATATCCCCATCGGGTAAGCAGCACCAGCTGGTGGGATGCTGCTCCCCTGTGTGCCTGCCCCAGGCCCACCACATCCATGGGTCCTTCTGCCTCTTCCTCCTCCTGCACCCTCCAGGTTTGGCAGCAAGCCTGCGTCACTGCCCGTCCCAGCTACACCCATCCCAGCCAACATTGGCACCCAGCAGGTCGGAGGCCTCGGCAGAGCCATTTGCTCAGCCTGCAGGCTGCCCTGGCTTTGTGGGATCGTACGTTGGGGTCTCCAGCCGATGGCAAATGCACATGGATTTTTCAGGTGAAGGCCAGTGAGTGAAACACGGTTGCACACTTGAAAGTATTTTTCACTACTTGAAATCAAAGCTGGAGGCAGCAGAATTGGGAGATTCCTGCAACAGCATGGAGGATCTGCTGATTACCTAAATGTGTAATCAATACCACCATTTAATTATATCTGTCAAATGCCCAGCAATGTGATTACCCTACTTAAGTATTTTCTCCAGGCATAAACTAACCTTTTTAAAATTACTAACTTTTTTCTTATTGAAAGTGTTGTTAATTAATACTTTATTGTCCTCCCCTGTGATTTGCTTTTTCTTAATTACCAACAGGAGCAATACAAGAGTGCTCCATCGCCTGTGCCAAAATCAATCTGGCTTCCTCCAAACTGCACTGAATGATCCACATGGCTTCATCTTCAGGTACTGAGTGCGAGACCTTGATCCCATGGGAAATGCTGTTTTATGAGGGCCTCTGTTTTCACAGAATCGCAGAATGGTTTGGGTGGGAAGTGACATTTAAAGGTCATCTAGTCCATCCCCCTGCAATGAGCAGGGACATCTGCAACTAGATCAGGTCGCTCAGAGCCCCGTCCAACCTGACCTTGAATGTTTCCAGGGATGAAGTATCTACCACCTCTCTGGGCAACCTGTTCTAGTGTTTCATCATCCTCATTGTAAAAAATTTCTCCCTTATATCTAGTCTGAATCTACTCTCTTTTAGTTTAAAACCATTACCCCTTGTCCTATTGCAACAGGCTCTATTAAAAAGTCTGTCGCCATCTTGACAGGCTGAGAGAGTTGGGGTTGTTCAGCCTGGAGAAGAGGAGGCTTGGAGGTGACCTCATTGCGGCCTTCCAATACCTAAAGGGGGCCTATATGAGAGATGGGGACAGACTTTTTAGCAGGGTCTGCTGTGACAGAACAAGGGGTAATGGTTTTAAACTAAAAGAGGGTAGATTTAGACTTGACATAAGGAAAAAATTTTTTACAGTGAGGGTGGTGAAGCACTGGAACAGGTTGCCCAGAGAGGTGGTGGAAGCCCCATCCCTGGAGGCATTCAAGGTCAGGCTGGATGGGGCTCTGAGCAACCTTATCTAGTTGGAGATGTCCCTGCTCACCGCAGGGGGGTTGGACTAGATGGCCCCTAAAGGTCCCTTCCAGCCCGAATGATTCTATGATTCTATGATCTTTCTTACAAGCCCCCCCCTCCCCCTAAGTATTGAAAGGAACTTCAATATTAAGGGTTTCAAGGTGGATTTATGCAGATGGTAGCAGCACGAGGACATGGGTGTCCTGGCAGGAAGGTTTGAGGAGTGCAAGCGTGATGCAAAGCCCCTTAACCCCAGAACGCTGGGGCAGCTACATCCTGATGCCGGTGTGTGGGGTCCCTCGGTGCTCGCAGGGCTCTGGAAGGCATCCCAGAGCACACAGGCTGGCAGAGCGCTAAATTAGCATCTTGTTGGCTCCAGCATCCCAGAAAGCGCTGTCGGGTTTCTTTCTTTTCCTCTTTTGTTCAGCCATATGAAAAAAAGCAGTCTTAGCAAAGCTGAAAGTCTCTGTGGGGAAATACCAGGTTTACTATATTATTTTTGTTGCCCGATTGAACAAAAATACTTTGTTTTTATTTGCTTTTTAAAGCTTTTGTAATGCCAGGCTAAAACAATGATTTTCATTTAGACACACCAGTATTTTTCACACTTAATTTTTGGCTTTTGCATTTTCGTGTTGTGGTTCGGAACAGAAACAAGTAACAGCATTGATATTTTCTGCTGCATAGAATCACTTGAGTCTTCTTACTCTATCCCACCTCTCAGCATAAATCTGCCATGCTGGACCACACAACCAGAGTTCACTCTGCTGCATCTCATAGACACAACAGTCCTTTGATGGCTACTTCGCTCGGTGGGACCTCATCCATTTCAAAGGTTCCCTGTTATTTTCTGCTCCAACAGATTAGACACTGTCGGTTTGTGTTTTGAAATTGCTGCTGCTGCCAGTGTGAGGAAATAGCCCAGTTTTTATGCCAAACCCAGGAGGGAATGCCACGGGATCACTGGCAGACACCCAAGGCCCTGCTGCTCTGCCCCGATAGTGGGTACCCTTGTGCGTAGAGCCCACGGGAGAGCTGGGTGGTCGGTAGATGCAACTTGAAATATGCACCTGCAGGCTATGGAGCATAGGAAATTTCCAATTTTTTGTTAGTTACAGTTAAAATGCCCTTGGCCCCACACTTTGTTTGATGATAAATTCCAGCAAACATTGTGGCAAACCCTGGCATGCAAAACTACAATAAAGCACCATGGAGGGAAATGAGGCTTTTTAATTTTCCCTGTTTAGCAAGGTTTTTCCCTTTTTGTGTAAGAAGTTTTAATATTAAAATCTTATCTAAAACACTTAACTTTAGTGTCTGGCATAGCAACTGCAGCCTGGGAAGCAAAATCAAGTCCTTTTCAGATTTCCATGTAATAAACTGGTAGACAACAGTAAATGAAATGAAAATGAGATGGTTTAATTCATAAATTCTTCACCTTCACCTTTTTTTTTAGTATTTCCACCCTCAGTCATTCTATTATGAGAAAGAAAAACCACGCAGCCCAATTTCCTTTATGTTGCTTTAATCATTGCTCTCTTTGACTTTGAAAAGGACACCAAGTGTTCTTATATATGTAAATGTGCCTGATGGCTTTGGCTGTTCATATGCTAAGTCCCCCGTAGGCACTAGGATATCCCTGGGGCAACCTTAATACAAACATAGGTAGCAAAGTGCATTTTTTTCTTTGTCCAGCTGTGCAGGCTCACATCTGCTGCTCTCAGGCTTACTGCCAATCATCACAGCTCTTGCCATTCATTTTTCCTCGCAGGGGAAGAACGCACCCAAGACAATCTCCTGCTAAGAGAAAGAAGAGCAATCATGCAAAGATGGAGTATTGCCACTATTTTTGTTACTTTTTTCTTTTTTTACATCTATCTGATGTTACTGGCACAGTGGCAGGCATAGCAAGTAGGCTGGAAATGAAAAAGCATGCAAAAATTACATTAAATATTGTGTTGTAGCTAAATTCTCTGAATACCCATTTGCCCTTGCTCCACATTATATTATTCAAACTAGACAAAAATACTCTGGAGAGTATTAGCAGATTCCCCCCTCCCGCCTCTCCCCATCCTCCAAGGTCATTTAAAACAGGCCAGGAAAGTACATTAGAAGATACTGCAGGGAACAATCCTGTTTTGGCAGGAAAATGGACTGTAAAAACCTACCTGCTCTTTTCTACCTCCAGTTTCTGTGATCCAGGTGACTGGCAAAACCCCTTGGCATATTTGTTTCGGTAGTATGTTAAACACTGGGTCTGCCTGTTCAGGCGATGCCACTTGCCTGTACTGTGGGTGAGAGCAATGTGTGCAGCTGGCATTTCCCAAGTTGTGTTTGTTTGCCTCTTAAGTCCAACTTGGAAATGTAAAGGAGCACAAAGAGGGGTTAAACTGATGCAGGCAAAGATTCAAGCCTCAGCATCCAGTAGCAAAAAATGGGAGGCTTTATAGGTGAGCATCCAGGGTTTTATTACTGGAAGACAAAACTTATCAAAGGAAATAGTTCTGATAAACAATTTTCCCTCATATTTCCCCAAACACCTGTCATCCAGCTTGGCTTTATCACAGTGAAATAACACCGGCTGCATTTCTCCATTACTGTTTTCATTTGAATTTCTCTAAAGTGATTCCTCGGTGTCGGATTTCCAAAAGTAACAATAACATAAGATGAAAAAAGTAATTACAGTGCCTTTCGAAACGTTGCTTTCTTCCATCAAATGTAAGTTGCAAGGAAGTTCAGTGACGGAGGGGCTGCTCCAGGGACTGCTGCTCTTACCGCTCCCATGAGGTTGTCCTGCAAATGTCCTGGCCAGGCAGGAGCTCCTTCCCAGGCAAAACCACTGGCCAGCAGCTCCCCTTGGAGAAGTGCCATCTGCCTCCAGGAGGACAGTGTGGGGATGACCAGGTAGACTGTGTCCCCAGCTCAAATCCAGAAGACACGCTTTTGCTGTCACTGTCTGCAGTGGAGGCAAGTCCTGGCTCTTCTGGGAGAGGCAGATCAAAGCCTGTCTGACCCACACAAACTTTCCACCTGACACCTGGCCTGAAAGCTGCTGGAGCAATCGGCCACCTTCAAGGACACCGCCAGCGCTTGTCATCCCAACAACCATGACAAGTATCAGGACATTGGCTGAATCCTTAATCCCTGCCAGCAGTTTCTTCCTTTGTTTTTTTGGTGCTGGCCTGTCCAGGTCAAGTTGATGAACTGCACAAAAAAGGTAAATATCGCTTTAATCTCTTCTTCAAGTTAATCATGCCAAACCACAGGAAGGTAGGTAATAATTCAAGATTAGCAATAGCCTTATGAAGCTGACATTATTATGGCAGATATTTAAAGAATAGCAGCGTGCTACACACCTCAAATACTTTCGTTTCCATCTAATCCCTTAGTGATTAAACCCCAGACAGCAGAAGGAATTTCACACAGTACCTTCAAATTCAGAATAGCTGGAATGATGCAGATGAATCTAATTTAATCCCTCTTTGTTTCTTACTCCTGACTGTGGAAACAGAATGAAAAGCAGAAAGAAAAATTAAACAAAAGATGAGATGCCAGAGCAGCGATGGCTTCAAGTTTGCAAAGGTCCACACTAGGTCATCACGGGAGTATTACAGATAGGTTTAATCAACATACGCCATCAAAAGAAGAACTTCAAATAAGCCAGATACACCCAGTGGGTCCAATTTTGCAAATGCTTTCATAGAATCACAGAATCATTTAGGTTGGAAAACACCCTTAAGATCATCAAGTCCAACCGTTAACCTAGCACTGCCAAGTCCACCACTAAGCCATGTCCCTAAGCACCACACCTACACATCTTTTAAACACCTCCAGGGATGGGGACTCCACCACTTCCCTGGGCAGTCTGTTCCAGTGCTTGACAACCCTTTTGGTGAAGAAATTTTTCCTAATATCCAATCTAAACCTCCCCTGGCACAACTTGAGGCCATTTGCTCTTGTCCTATCACTTGTTACTTGAGAGAAAAGACCGACCCCCACCTGGCTACACCCTCCTTTCAGGCCACTGTAGAGAACGATCAGGTCTCCCCTCAGCCTCCTTTTCTCCAGACTAAACACCCCCAGCTCCCTCAGCCGCTCCCCATCAGACTTGTGCTCCAGGCCCTTCACCACCTTCGTTGCCCTTCTCTGGACTCGCTCCAGCACCTCAAGGTCTTTCTTGTAGTGGATCTTAACTTGCAATGCAGGGTTTCACTGTCTTCAGGTGGCATGCTCTCCAAAGAGGAGAGCAGAGCTGGGAGGTTGCTGAGCAGGAGCAGTAGCCCTCACAAACTCATTGCTGGAATGAATCTGCAGCTTCATTTCATCTGATTGTTTGTGAACAACCAATGACTTTCTAAGGCCATCCTTCCTTGTTTCTCAAGGGGTTTCTGTAACTCAGGAATTGCTTATTATCAACCATTAGGACTCAAAATTATCTGAAATCTTGGAGTTTCTTTGGTTGGCTATCTGGATTGCACTGTCTTCTATCTGGTCACAGCCAAAACAGTACAAGTCTCAAAGAAAGAAGCTGGGTATAGATGATAGTAATGCCTTGTTTGGTCTTTGTTCTGTGTTCCCCAATAATTGCTGATTCCAGAATTATTTTCAGTAGTTATGCAATTTATCATGGGATAATATACAGAATACTAGAGAGCTGGAAGAGAGGAGCAGCCAGGGGTGCTTCTCAAGTAAGTACCCAGAAACTATAAAATGCCTCCAACTCTCCCAGCATGGGCAGCTCCTGACAGAAACGTTCGAGCACTGTGCTGAGCAGTGCAGTGCAGCACGAGGACACCTACCCAAGGATCACCCCAAATCGAGGGCAGGGCGCTCGCAGCCCCCAAGACCCATCGAACCAGGGTATCTCTGCGAGGAACCGCTGCAGCCTCCAGCAACAGCTGCAGGTCTCATCTCACAACCTGTCGTCAACTTGGTTGAGGCTACCGGGTGACAACCACATTAAAACACGAAAGCAGGACTGAGTGCCATAAACTGCCTCTTCTCGCCAGACGTCAGCCTTAAGGGTTGTAAATCTTGAAGGAAGCCTCAAGTAGGTACTTGCTCTGTTGCCACCTATTCCTGGGCGGAGGGCGGTGTCGTCACCCCTGCCACCGCCTTCCCTGGCAGAGCAGCTGGAGAGGCACGGTGGGAGCCGCAGCCCCATCCCCGCAGCCAGCCGTGCTTACGTGGGCAATGTCTGCGCAGGGAAGGGTTTGTGGGGAAATCAAGGGGATTACTCACATGTAATCATCTCCCACAAGGAGAACCCAGCTTCAAGTATGTGAAGTTGGCAGCAATGGCGGTTGCGTACAGTTTTCCATTCTATGTTCCTGGTCGAGTTGCTTCTAGTTTTAACTGTTCAGGTTCTTTAGTTTCCAAGCTTGTTCTTTGCCTTGGGCTGACATTTTTATTATTATTTTTTTTTTTAAGCTGGCAAAATGGTTTAACTATTTCTGAAAGGCCTTGGAGAAAATGGTAATTGTTGAGCAACATTTTCATCTCTTTGCATCAATGTATTCACTTTCAACCTATTCAAGTTTCAAAGCGCATGTGAAGGTTTGGGTTTTGTTGGTGTGTTTGTTTTTTTTTTTTCCTGTCCTTCTGAAAATCTGTTGGACTTAGTGCGGAGATAAGCTTTGAAAAACTGCTGCTTTGGTGGTGGTGGTGGGATTTTTCTGTTTGTTCCCACCCTCTTGCCTCCCAAGGTTTGTCACTAAAATCTTTATATGTCTCTTTCCTGGTACGGCCTTGATTTCAGCTATATTCAGTTCTTATCTTGCGACTGCACTGAATGTGCTCACTTAGTCTCCTGGAAGGGGAGGCAGAGTGAAAGCTACCGATAAGGCACAGTGGCAACTACATTAAGTTCTCCATACATTTTTGATTTGAAAATGTGCTGGGCAGGAGCTGGGGAGGGGGGGGCTGGGGAAATATCCTAACGGGAAAATTTACTTCTTTGTCTGTACTGCAGGCCGT